>NC_048301.1:79394220-79694220 GCF_013100865.1 Trachemys scripta elegans
CGATTTTCCCGGACATGCCCGGCTTTTGGGGATTTCCCCCCGGACGGGGATCTGAGCCCCCAAAAGCCGGACATGTCCGGGAAAATCCGGACGTATGGTAACCCTACTCCTACTTAAAAGCATAGTCCTAACCATTACAAAACCAGTGGCCACAGCATCTGTCATCCACTTCTGGGACGTCTCTTCTACTTGATATGCTACATCATAAGCAACCATATTGGCTACAAAAGTGCTTCTAGATAGTGTTACTCTGTAGAGCTGGATGGATTCCCTATGACTGCTTATCCTGGTACTCAGGTAGACAAATAACTGAAGAAAAAGATGGGGAAACACTTCATAATTTTTCAGAAGAATGTAAGATCAATGAGCTGGCCTCCTGTGGTAAGTCAGAAGGAGAACTAACCTTGCTCTCCTAGTTTAATTCATTTCAACAGAGAAATCTTGATATGCCTCAGTCTGATCCCAACATGTGGCTTTATTTTTGAATGAAGCTTAAAAGGGTGGTTTCATTTTTTTGTTTTAGGCTCAAGTAATTCTCGCTTTTCAGTCCCAACTATCTTTCCAACCATCTGCCAGATATTACTTATTATTTGTACTGCAGTAGCACCTAGCAGCCCCAGTCCTGGACCAGCGTTAGGTATTTCTAGGGCACCATAGTATCTGAGCACCAAGATGACAAAGGACTAGAGAAGAAAATATGGTGACAGAGCATTAATTTGATATAATAATAAAATAATAATAATAAACAAAACCACTTGAAATTCTGTCTGGAGTAATGAGCAGTGATCCTCAAAGTTCCAGAGAAGAATCCTGGTTCTTGAAATTTCACAAGAACTGGATCCTTGTTAGATACGTAGTACTGCCAGGTTCGGGCCAGGTTGGAAATCCTGTGACAATAAGTGCTGCATTAAGGCCCAGCCTGTGCCCCCTCCAGACTTCCCACTCCACTCATCTATATTATGTTCGCATGAGCTCTGTTTAAGCGCATTTTTATAGAAAGGGGTTCACTAGGCCCACACAAGCCCCCAGATCTGAGCACACATCACACCTTGTGGGTGAGCCAAACCCAAATCCAGAACTGATTTTTGCAGTTGGCCTCTATTCCTGTAACTGGCTGAACAAAAACCTGGATCTGAACTTTGAAATGTTCAAAACCTAGATCTGGAGTCTAATTTTGCAGCGTGAGCCCTCAAACCTCTCTAGTTCTAACACAGTCCCCCTGGCCAGCAAAAAACAAGTTCTTAGATTCACTGATTCATCCACTCCACTCTCATGCCAACATTCCCTCTTGCAGGGTCCCCTCCTCTGAAGAGTTGGAATTTTCTGCTACGTCACAAATTTTGCTTTAGTCTCTTGGACATGCAGCAGTCTAGAACTGTATCTGGTTCAGCTCTGAGCAGGGTTCATAACCCCAGAAAGCAGTTCGCCATGGCTCTAGTCTTCGGCCACCACGTCCGCAATGCTATTAGAAGTAGCCAAGGCAAATAGAATGTGACGGCTCCAGCATTTAGCGCAACTGGCAGCGATTACTGGGGAGCACAAAAAAAAAACAAAAAAAACCAAACGTTATTAAAAATAACAAAGCTTCTGGTTTCAACATTGAGGGATCTTTTCCTTAATACTCATGAGCAGCATGAGACCTAAAATCAGTTCTGACAAAATCTCATTGGCTTGACCGCCTTCCTTATCTGCTGCCTAGCCAAACCACCATGCAGTTCCCGTTGCTTAGGAAACGTAGCGGGGAGGTTGGGGGAGAGAGAAGGTCTAATATATGGAGAGAAAAGAGCAGTAGCATTTCATATAACTTCTGCTGACAGTGACAGCATCAAACCTGAAGGGGATTTGGGGCCTAGATGTAATTTATCCACAGAATGATTAGCAGCTTATATAGATACATATAAAACTAATGTATTTGGAGATTTTTTTCTTTACTTCTTTAAAGTCAGTCTGAGTGCTGGATACACAGCCATGCAGTCTGCAGTCCCGTCTGAGCAGAACACATGTAACACATGCAGCGGCAATGCAAGTGTAAGAAACCCAGACTATACAGACACCATGGTCATCAGGAGGTTTTGGTGCCTAGGATTTAGAGCACTGTATGCACAATCCCCCATCACCTGCACTAAAGGAGCAACTTCTAAGAGGGTATTGGATATAAATGCTTATAGTACAAGGAGCAAGAAGTCATGCTGAGGATCCTGGGTTGAATCAAGTGATGTCTATATATGGTCAGGAATTCAATACAAAACAGCACCCCACATGAGACCTCAAAGGCCCAGAATGAGCATATAAGACACCAGGTGAATGTGTGTTTTCATGTCTCCCTCTAGTGACTGACCCAGACTGAGGATAAGAACCTGCTACTCTTTCGTTCAGCCGGCAGCCATGGGCTTGTGGTTTGGAGCTGAAGGCCCTGAGCGTGATCCATTGCCAATGACAGCAGTGTCTTTAAGGAAGCAGGCACATTGTGTCACACAAGCTTCCCACACAGCACCGTCACCCTGCAACGTGCCTCAACCTTGAGCTGGCAGGGCCATCACTTCTTTTGGGTCTGAGGGCAGTTCAGCAGACGTGGCTCATTCAATGCTTTGACCTCTTCCCTGAAGCTTGTTTTGTTTCGTTCCATTTGTTTTTCCTAGATACCTGGCCATTAGAAACTGGACTGAGAGCCATCAATTTATTTCACATAAGAAACATCAAGTGGGTACATTTGATCGCTACACATAACAAAGCTGGATTCAAATCAGCAACCTAGACAATCTTAGCCCAGAATCCCATGAGCCACCCACTGTCTCCTAATGAGCTGAGATTCTGACACAGAGACCCCAGCTACAGCCATAAGTCTTTTATATGTGGTGTAGTCAGATAATCCAACTAATTCCTAGATTTGGAGCTAGGTATTTGCATGTGCCTTAGCCATAGAGGCATCAGTTGCTATTAAAATACAGTCTGGGGTCCAGTCCAATTTTTTGTCCAAGGGGAGTAAGTATACTCAAGAGGAGATAATTGTGGAGCTGGACAGAACTGGGAGTCCAAACACAATATAGCCTTTTAGTTTAAAAAAAAAAAAAAAAAGGCTGAACAATTTTTCCTCTGCTCCCAATTTCACTATTTTAACTTGTTGATTTGTACCTGTTTGGTAAAGAAGGAGTTAAATAAGAAAGTGAGCCTTTGTTATCCTCTCCTGAAAATGATGGAAATGTTGAATGACCCCTTTGGTCTAACACATTCATTCAAACCAGAGGCTGCTTCCACATTAGCAGCAATAAATTCAAAGCAGATGGGAAAATTGTGCTTCTCCCTCTGATCCAGCTTTCAAAGTCTTTTGATTTCAGAATCTTTCACCTGCTCTTCGGCTTTCCTTGCCTGTCACAGTCCACGGCAAGATTGATAGGGCTCCGGACAAGGGGATGCCAGAACTTTTTGCAAATCCAGATACCTTCTCTCCCACTGGATTGCCCCATGTCTGCCTATGTTAACCACAGATTCTCTCTCTGCCTTTGATGTAGAGAGACTTTGATATTTTCCGCCCTTTCCATCATTTTCGTACAATACTTTGCAAAAGGTCAATGGCTAAATCTTACCATGTCTGCATAGCCTTCCTTTTATGCAGACACTTGTGTATGTCAGAGACCAGGCGAGAAAATGCCCAGACCTGGTGGTAAGTTCATCTGGGGAGACTTCTTCACAGTTTCTCCTGGACTGTAAAGTTGAAGGCATCAACTTCAGTAAAGTTTAGGGAGAATATCAGAATAATTTCCAAACACTTAGGAGGTCTATTCAACCACAAAAGAAATGCTCAAGGGGACTACTGGAAGCCGCCATTGATTGGGTCAGTCACACTAGACTTGACAGCAAAAGTAGTGCAAGGAGAACAATCCTGCATTAGCCCAGGGAGGAAGGACTGAACGTGTGTTCTTTCCATCTATATTCTATGAAACAGAATGGTTTAAATGCCTTTATTTAAGGATGCTGTGTCCACTCTGATACTACAGCTAAAAGCACCACTTACAAGAGTTGATATTTAGGGCACTGTTTCTACTCTTTTTTTTCCCTAGTGTCTCCAAAGCCATATTAGGGTCTATCTGGCCAAGTTCCATCATTGTATTATCTGAGCACCACACAATCTTATATCCTGACAACACCCCCATGAGGTAGGGAAGTATTATCTCCAGTTTAAAGAGCGGGAGATTAAGGCACAGCAATGAAGTGATTTTGCCCAAAGTCACACAGGCATTCTGTGGCAGGGCTGGGAACTGAATATTGCTCAAGTCCCAGTCTAGTACCTTAACTTCTTTTCCTCAAGGCTCAATCCATCTTCCCCTCTCTCTGTCCTCCTTTAAAAAAGGCATTTAAAAATGCTATCTATGTTCATTCTTTTCACTCCTCTCTCCACCTGTTGTCTCAATTACTATCACTAATAAGGCCAAATTCATCCCAGCACCTGCACAGGGACAGAGAAACTTCAGAGACCCCAGTGCCATCTTTGATGCAGACTAAGGTTGCCTCTCAGTAGTCCCTATGGGGCTTTGCACTGGTACAGAAAAGCCAGGGGTCAGGTCTGCCTGCCCACATCCCCTTCCATTCTCTTCCTCGTCTAACCCGCCCACACTCCATTTCCAGCCCAGCCTTTCCCAATGCCTCCTGTGCTCATGGCCGTTGCAGAGGCAGTGCATGGGCCCCCTGAGCTGGGAATGTGCCCCAGAGACCAGCCTTACATTTACCCTACGATCCTTTCATGCAGCCAATAAAAGCCAGTTTCTCTCTCATGCAGCCAATAAAAGCCAGTTTCTCTCTCATTTCACACACACGGAGAAATCTCTTCTTTAGGGTTACTCCTGAAAAGCAGCTATTTCCATGGCCTGTGGCCTCTTTCTACTCTGATAAGCCCCACAGACAAGCAACTCTCCTGTCCCCTGGCCTCGGTGACACCCTGAGCCCTGAACAAAGCAGGCCATGCCCTGAAGGAAGTGCAATTGGTGATGCACATCAGCTAGCTCCCGTCATTGCAAAGGTCAGTGCCATCAGTTAAACCAATAAGGTGCCCAAAGTACTCCTGTTCTTTTTACGGATACAGACTAACACGGCTGCTACTCTGAAACCAGAAACACTATAATTTAAAAAACAAACTTTCACCCCAGAGGAGCAAACCCACAGATTCCCTTGGATTATTGATGGCAAATCCAAACATGCCCTTCACCCAATTCCTTTTATCCCTGCTTGTCACCCCTCAATCTTCTCCTCTGCTCCCCTCAGGGCTCTTGTCTCATCCTTAATGCTCTGGCCCCAGTCACACGGCCCTCTCCAGGCCCATTCTCCCTCTCATAAGAACATAAGAACGGCTGTACTGGGTCAGACCAAAGGTCCATCTAGCCCAGTATCTTGTCTACCGACAGTGGACAATGCCAGGTGCCCCAGAGGGAGTGGACCTAACAGGCAATGATCAAGTGATTGCTCTCCTGCCATCCATTTCCATCCTCTGACAAACAGAGGCTAGGGACATCATTCCTTACCCATCCTGGCTAATAGCCATTAATGGACTTAACCACCATGAATTTATCCAATTCTCTCAGTCCTTACCTTCTCTCCATGCCTCCTGTCTCCAGTGCCCCCCTCTGAACAACAAGCCAGGCTTCTCCTCCATTCTGCAATCCTGCAGGATGCCTACACTCCTTCAGAGAGCAATAAAGAAGAAAGCCAAGCAGGCTAGACAAGCACTAGTCCTTTGAAATTGGCTTGTCTAGCCTGTTCCCTTTTCTATGGCCCTGGAGGACCACAGAAGCCCTTCAGAGCTATAGGGACATGCCTGAGCTAAGTAAGTTTAAACACCATTATGCCAAATACACCCAGGCACCCAGAGAGGCATGGAAGCCAGGGCAATGAAAAGAGTCCCAAATGAGGATCAGCATGAGATTCTGGTCATTACCAGAATTGGTGACCAGATAGTCCATCCAGCGTGGCAAACCCCACAGCCTTTCCCACATGCATATGATTATCTCCAGTGTAATCACCCGGGACAGGTCTCAGCAGCCATTTGTTTCAGAAAGGTAAAAAAACATACTATGTAACAAATTCATGGTCACCTAGAATTTCACAGCTTTCACTATGTTGCACACCACTGCCATGTAGAACATCTTGGTAATAGTGGGCATAGAACTCTGATTCTCTAGCTCTAAAAACAGGCTTTGATCACAGAACTAAAGAACTCTCCATTTGCTTTTAGCGATATAGAGCCTATGAAATACAAATTAGATTCCATACAGTAGAAGGCAATAGTGCAATTAATTATATATTTTAGACTAGGACCTCACACGTGCCTGGGGCTTGAAGACACAGCTTTTGGCCTCCGAGCTACTGCAAGTTGTGTGTTTATTCAGCATTCATACATACCTACTAATGTGGAATAATTTACAGCTATTTTTCACTATGAGCCTCTGCCATCATGTTCAGAGATGGCAAATATTGATAGTGGGGGGAATTTTCAAAAGCACCTAAGGGATTTAGAAGCATAAGTTGTGATTCTAACTTGTGATTCTAAATCTCTTAGGTACTTTTGAAGGTCTCCCTCAGTGAGCCTTCCTCTTTATAGCAAGTGTATGTGACTTAGTGTTTAGAAGAGTGGCCCAGAAGTCAGGACTTGTGGATTCTCTTCCTGACCTGTACTGTGATCTTGGCCAAGTCATTTTGCCTAAGATGCCCCTACTGTGAAATAGGAAAAATAATTCTTAAGCCAGCTCACAAACAAGTCGTGAGGCTTAGTTAATTGTAAAGTGCTACACGAGTCTCCGCACAGAGGTTCCTGCTAGAAGTAAGTTATTGTAGTTTCAGTTCTCCCCTCCCCAAAGAGATTGCAGTTTGAGCATATACTTGAACAGGAATAACTGACCAGGCAGGAGTACTGGTGAAAAGGATCTGGGGGTTCTAATGGATCACAAATGGAATGTGAGTCAACAATGGGACACAAATGAGAAAAAGACTAATATCATACTGGGGTGTATTAACAGGAGAGTTGGATGTAAGACCTGGGAGGTAATTGTCCTGCTTTACTCAGCACTAGTGAGGACTCAGGTGGAGTACTTGTCCAGTTCTGGGCACCACACTTTAAGAATGATGCAGACAAATTGGAGACTATCCAGAGGAGGGCAGTAAAAATGATCAAAGGTTTAGAAAACCTGACCTATGAGGAAAGGTTAAAAAAAACTGGGCACATTTACTCTTTAGAAAAGAAGACTGAGGGGGCTTAATAACAGACTTCCAATATATTGAGGACTGTTATCAAGAGGATGATGATCAATTGCTCGCCTTGTCCACTGAAGGTAGGAGAAGTAGTAATGGGGTTAATCTGCAGCAAGGGCAATTTAGGGAGCTATTAGGAAAAACTTCCTAACTGTAAGGGTGGTTAAGCTATGGAAAAAGCTTCCAAAGGAGGTTGTGGAAACCCCATCACTGGTAGTTTTTAAGAACAGGTTGGACAAACACCTGTCAAGGAAGGTCTAGTTTACATGGTCCTGCCTCAAAGCAGGGCTGGACTAGATGACCTTTTTGAAGTCACTTCCAGTCCTATATGTCTATGAGTCTATGCTTACGCAGAGAGATTGAGAAGGTTGCTGTATCCTATCATGCATATTTATAATTCAGTAAACCTAGTTAGAGGCACAAAGTGACACAACAGATTCTCTGTGAGCTTTGGCAGCTCCCACAGTTGTATCCGCCCAAAAACGAGCTGCACCAAGCTGGGCTGCCAGAGCACCCACTACTCCTATTGATTTCTGCTATGAGAAATGTTCCCGGCAATCATAACAATCATAATGACTAGAGAGAGGGACGTAGCAAGGGTTCAGGGCTTGGAAGCTGACCACATGGGGAGAGGAGGGGCAGAGGATTCAGACAGCCACAGCTCCAAAACATTCTGTAGCTGGAGTGCACACTCGCAGAAAACAACCTACTCTTACCGCCCCCTCCCGCAGCTTCACTCATGCAGATCACAGGCAGGCAGAGCAGAAATGAGGAAGGATTTTGTTCATCATAAAAATGTGGGGGTGGGGTGGGTTGTGCAACAAAGGAGGGGGAAGAAGTGCTCAGCTATCACAGTGATGGGGCTCAGACCTCAAGTCAGAAAAGCAATGTTATGTTAAATGGAAATAGCAGAGCAGTAGCGAGAGAGATCCAAACCAAAATCCCAGATCTGACCCTCCCCACCCCCAGCTTTGGAGATATTAGGATCAACATAAATGTCATAGCTCAGGCCCATCTCTAGAAAAGGATTATCTCACTTTTCACCAAAACCCTCCATGCAGGGTAGAGTTGTAGATGGGGGGTGCTCATGAAAAGCATTTCTAAAATGCCTTTGGGTTCTCTGCTATGGTTGCCAGGTGAGTCACTGAAAGTGGGTGCCTGCCCTGCAACTGTACCCACCACACACTAGAGCAGTGGTTTTCAAACTTTTTTTCTGGCAACCGAGTTGAAGAAAATTGTTAATGCCCACAATGCTACGGAGCTGGGGATGAGGGGTCTGGGGTGGGCTCAGGGCTGTGGCAGAGGATTGAGGTATAGGGGTGAGGGCTGGGGGGTGGGGCCAGGAATGAGGGGTTCAGAGTGTCAGAGAGGGTTCTGGGCTGGGGGGCAGGAGGAGGGTCAGGGCTCTGGGCTGGGGGTGCAGGCTCTGGGGTGGGGCTGGGGATGTGGGGTTTGGAGTGCAGGAAGGGGCTCCAGGTTTGGGGGGGCTCAGGGCTGGAGTAGGGGATTGGGGCACAGGGTTGGGATGTGTGCTTACCTCTGGCCGCTCCCAGTCAGCAGTGCATCCCGGATGCAGAAGCAGGCTTCCCACCTGTTCCAGCACCACAGACCACGCTGAGCCCTGGAAGCGGCCAGCAGCAGGTTCAGCTCCTAGGCGGATGTGCGCAAGCAGTTCTGTGTGGCTCTCACCTATGGGCCCTGCCCCCCGCCAGCTCCCATTGGCCGGTTCCCAGCCAATGGGAGTGTGGAGCCAGTGCTCGGGGAGGGGGCAGTGCATGGAGCTCCACGGTCCCCCTGCCTAGGAGCCGAACCTGCTGCTGGCCACTTCCGGGGCGCAGCGTGGTGTCAGAATAGGTAGGGACTACTAGTTTTTACTGGCCGGCCGCCAGGGTCCCTGGGTGCTGAGCAAGGTGACCCAGTGCCTTGCATTACATGACCCATACTAGGTCGCGACCCGCAGTTTGAAAACCACTGCACTAGAATATGTTCAGTACACACAATTAGTGGAGATGCAGGGACAGTATCCAACCTCAAGTCCCATGATCTGTATACTGTGAAAATGGATACCTGTGGGACAGATGCTAGCACATTTTTCCCCAACCTTGAAATAAAATGTAAAATAAAACTTCCCTTCTTCACAAGGATTGGTGAGTCTGAATTTAAAAATGTTTGTGTAGCACGCTGAGCCCCCCAGGAGTGATAGCGAAAGGCGAAGTATTAGTAGCACTCCTGCTGAAGTGGACGTTTTTCATTTTTTTGTTTGTTTGAAGTTTTTTGGGGGGGAGGGGGTGTGAATAGAAAAAGAGTCCTGTTTTTCTCTCACGAATTCCTCAGAGAGAGCAGACACGTGATGCACAAAGGCTCCGATCCTGCAACGAGATGTGCACAAGCTGACTGACCCCTGCACTCACATGGACATAAAATTGTAGGCATAGATTGTATTTATTGCTTAATCTTCTTTAAAAGAGATTCTGAGACAATCAATAGCAGATTTCTCACCCTTCCTGCGTTTTCCCCTAACTCCTCCTTAGATTATTAGCAGCAGCAGACATTTAAAAATTTAATCAGGGACTTAACAATATATATATGCTGTGTGTTATTTTGTATTTCTCTCAGCTTGTACCACAGAAACAGCAGGTTGTTTTCAATGTAGTTTTCAGATAATTTCACTTTCCCATGACCAAGCTATTCTGTCTGGAGATTCAACATTGCAGGGGACTAAGGCCATGTCTACGCGACCACTTATGTCAGCAAAATTTATGTCTCTCAGGGGTGTGAACAAATACCCTCCCAAGCAACAAGTTTCACCGGCATAAGTGCTCATGTGCACAGTGCTTTGTTGGCAGGAGAGCTTCTCCCATTGACACAGCTACCGCCACCGGTTTTAGTATGTCGACAGGAGAGCTCTCTCCCGTTGCCATAGTGTGACTAAACAAGCACTCTTACAGCAACGTAGCTGCATCGCTAAAGCCATGCCGCTGCAAGTTCGCTAGTGTAGACGTGGCTTAAAGGTCAGTTCAATTAAAACATTTTACAGTGAAATTAAACACAAACATTTCTGTCTATTTTTAGGGACAAGCCATTGAGCCTCATCAACCCAGGGGACAGGATTGCTTTAAAAAAAACATTAACATCTTCATTATTTCCTTTTGTTGTAATCAAAACACTATGCTTGGCTAGAAGTGTCGCTCTGGCTATTTTTGTAAGAGCATTCAACAGACAAAAATTAAAAGCTTTGGAACTAATATATCCAATTAGAAGATGAAAAAGTGCCATTATTTGCTTCTTGTTAGAAATTGTGTGTCTAACTCCCGCCCCCAGTGCAGTTCTCTGGGTCCCCTCCTTTTTCCTTCCTGCTTTAATTGGAAAACATTAGTTTACTTATAGCCCAAAAGGAGTGAAAGCTTCATGCATTTTAAAGAGCTGTTAAGTAACTGGGCTATGCTTGGTGGGTTTATTTATTTATTTTGGTTTTCTGCATTGGTCGGAAACTAACTTTCAGGAAAGAAATTAGACATTATTTCTCTCCCATCCCCACTCATCCAACTTAACTCCTCCCCCAACTTCTCCTCGTGGTGTCCAGATGGTGATGAGCTCAGCAGTAGAGAGGGCTCTAGGCTAGCAGTTCGCAGGCCAGCTGTGCATTTGATTAAGGAGAGGGCTCTGGCAGACACAGCTTATCAGGAGAGTGCACAAAGGCAAGGAGTAAGCAGGCATGAAAAGCGTGCATTTTTCACCCAGAGCACTGCCGTCACGTGGAAGGCAAAGAGTCATTTTTCATGTCTCCACCAAGGAGTGCCAGATTTGTGGGACATGACAGCAAATCAGTGCTCTTGGAAGGGATCCGAGAGTCATTTCTCAACAAGCCAGAGGAAGGACCATTAATCAGCTCTGGACCCATGCATGGCACAGGATGGGAAATAAACCCATCTTGAAAAAGCAAGAGGAGAGAGAAAGAAGCAGAACTGCGTGCACTCACTTCGATATGTAAGGTGTCTGTCGTGATGGGTGCAGCATAAGAACCTATATCAGATGGGTTAGAAGCCCACTAAATAGCGCAGAGCAGTAATAGCACACACTGATTTGCTAATTAATTTGGTTTTTAAATGTGTGGTAACTAAAACATACATTTTACTAAATTCTAGGCTTAAGACATAGGCCTCTGCCTAGGGACTTGGTTCCTGGAGTCATGTGATGATGTCAGACTATAAACTTTCACAAGTAGTTGCAAACTTTCTTTTTGTCGTTGCAAAGAAAGCCTTGGAAATTAGAACTCAGCATAACTAATTCACCGATGTCTGCCGGAGTATCAGGCAGCTTCAAACAACAACTGCTCCATTCATCTTAACAGGTTGACTGTGAAACTTGCTATACTGAGGAAGGAGAGGGGAAGGGAAGAGTGCATTCATTAACCCTGGAGCAGCTCAAAACTCTGTTTGGGAAGGAACCTGGATGCCACCCCCACCTCATCAAGCCTTTGCTGGGATTTGCTGGTTAAAGAGGAGGTGGTGTGTGCTTTTTCCTACGCGGATTTGAGTCCCAGGATATGATTAAGGGCTCTGAAAAGGAGCCATTCTGGGGCTGTTACTCAGGGTCAAATACCATCTCCAGTCAATCTATGCAGCCTACAGTAGCATGGGGCATGTGTTAAATCCCCCATTCCAGGAAACACCACACTGCTGGAAGCAGTCACAGGTAGCTCCACCAATAACTGATTTTTCAGTTTTGTGGACTCACCCTTTTTTTTGGTTTTTTTTGGTGAAAAGTTTCATTTCAGACCAGTTTTATTTTCAACAGTTTTTTAAACCTTTTTTTTTTTAAGAAAAAAACCCACAACAAAAAGTCATTTCTGAAGTCAAAATGCTTTGTTTCAAACATGTCCAAATGAAACTTTTTGACTTCTTTGGGATTTTTTTTGTTTTTTTTTCCAACCAAAACAATGAAACAAATTCAGATGAATTCATTAAATATTTTGATTGACCCAAAGCTGCGTTTTTGGGCATTAAAAAAAAAGTTTCATCCAAAAAATTTTGCTCAGCGGTAGTCTTAGGGCTTCCCCCTCCACCTTTCATGGGGTCTTTTGCCCACTAAAAATCCTTGGAAAACATTTCGGTAGTTTGTCATTTTTACCTTAGTATCCTAGATCTCAAACAGTGAATTCAACTCTTGATCTCTGTAACATAGGTACTCTATTGGACACAGGGGCGATGGGGGCCTAGAATTTAACACTTTGACCTCGCCCACCCTTAAGAATGACCTGAAGGTACGTCTACACTCTGATAAAAGACACATAGCACAGCAGTGGCTGACCCAGGTCAGCTGACTCACGTCACAGGGCTATAAAATTGCAGTGAAGATGTTTGGGCTTGTCCCCGCAAGTCCAAGTCAGCGGACCATGGGTCTTTTATTGCAATGCAGACATACCTAGAGAGCTATAGCTATGGCAACCCCTGGTGTACTCTCAGCTAGGTCAACAGAATTTTTCCATGGCCCTAGCCTCTTGGGGAGGTAGATTACCTACAGCAACAGAAACAAACCTTCCATTGCTGTAGGAAACATCTACACTGTGGCACCACAACGCCATCGCTGTTCCACTGTAGTGCCTGTAGCCTTAGGATGCCGAGAACTATATTCCTTATGAGAATTCTATAGCAAGGGACCGAGGACCCAAATACCTTTTCCCTCATTCATCTCCCCTCCCATTAACAAAAGGAAAATTCTCCCACTTGTATCTCATCTGAAAGTTGTCACTTCTCTCCGCATATTGCCCTCTTACACCATGCTGGAGCCTTGGTTCAGCATCCACCCCAGTGGAAGAATGTGGCTTAATGGAATCCCAACATAATTTCCTGCAGCATGCTGGATTTTATTTGGAGGTCTCCCATCCAAATGAATAGTAGCCATCTTAGTTTAGCCTATGTCTTCACTGTAAAAGAGGGGTGTGTCTACATGGGAGATAGCTCTCTCTGTAAAAATCTTAGTGGAGAAAAGGCATAAGTAGTTTTAAATCTTGAAGTCAAGGGAAACCTAGGGTGGGAAGAGGTCTCGTAGCATTGACTTTGACTAGCTACAGTGAGGTAAAAGCTACCAGGGTCTTTTCTCTGCTAGAATTTTACAGTGAGAGATATGTCGCATTGTTAAATCACACCTATTTTTTGCAGTGAAGGCATACACCCCATTATACTAATCCTATCACACGCTAATGCTATCCTCTAAAGAATGTATTCCTCTACATGATGTAGATTACACCTAGTCCATTTTGGAAACGGAGCTCTTCTCTGCTTATTTTATTAGATTAATATAAAAATGCCATTGGCCTGATGGCAGGCTATTCTTAATAATGATTAATGGTTGCGACTTAAGCTTGATTAATGAACTGAGGGGTTAACTTGAGCACTTCAGTAACTGAGACTGTCAGAGGACATTAGGGGAAACACCCGTCATCTCACCAAATTCTTGTGTCTACTTACTTTTTAAACAGAACATATTTTGGACACTATTAAAATAATTGGTCTAATTAATTTTTAATGTTTCTTCTTCTGCAGGCCATGAAGTTTCCTTCCTCTGGTCATCTTCATCTTGGGAAATTAGTTCCTAAATTCTTATTAATTCTCCACTTGCAATCTTTAATGGCCTCAGATCTTACAAAGTATTTCATTCATCTGGAGACTGCCGGACCTGAGTGTGCAGGTTCCTTCCCTCTCCCGCCCCACTTTTCTTCTTCCCCGGAGTGGAGATAAGAATGCACATATTCTAAAAGCAGAGGTAAGATGAAAGGAAGCCTGCTTCAGATCAGACACTTCTGTCATTCCATCTAATTAACTTCACCTGAATTTTCAAAGGAAGAAGAAAAAAACGTCCAAAAATAATTTCAATCCAATCTCTTCCCCACCTTTTAGTCATCTTGTTCCTGATACTCATTTATGTGGTAGGCAGGGACGTTTTAATCATGCCACGCTTCAAAGAGCTGACAGCATGAAAGTGGTCACGTTGCCCTTTTCCCCTGGAGTTCCCTGACATTTTGGGCTACTTACTATGATCATGGTCAAAGTTACATTTTCTCCTCCCTTTCTTTAGTGGTGTAAGCAAGAAGACTTGTCTTTAAAAATCTGATAGTTGTTCCTGCAGCCCCAGTAACCCAGCTCTGCCCCTTTATGCACTTCCACGGCAGCCCCGCCCATACATCATTATTACTTAAAAGTTTACCACTTTCCAAATATTAAGGTCCCTACTATACACGCTTGTATACACTTTGAAATTTACCAGAATAGCTATTCCAGAATAACTCCCTCTCTGGACACTCATTTCAGAATAAGAATCCCCACGTGGGCAGTTATTCCAGAATAGCTAATAAGGTAAATTTCCGAAGTGTAGATAAGCCCTAAAGCTAAAACAGACAAACAGGCAGAAGTTAGGTGAAGGGAAACAATAGGCAAATTTGCCTCAGCCTCGCTATTGTTCTGCCAGTGCCTTAATCTCTACCATCTTTATAGAAAAAACGAGAATTTGAAATAGAATCACCTATATGTCCAGCCTTTGCTCTTCATTTGTTCATGACTGGCAAGCATCATAAATAATCCACCTCCCCAAACACTAGTGGACATTTGTTATGAATGGGTAAATGAGTGAGGCAGTGCCATCCAGTGAATAAGGAACTAGCTTGGGAATCTGAGTTCCGTTCCCAGATCTGACAGTGGGTTGCTGTGTGACCTTGGGCATGGTTCTCTCTGTGATTCAGTTTCCCCATTTGCAAAATAAGGCAAAGGATAACTATACCTTTTGTGGAAAAATTGGAATGTGGTCCGAGAAGAGTCACAAGAATGATTTGTGGCCTGAAAAATAAGCCTTGTACTGACAGGCCAAAGGAGCTCAGTCTATTCAGTTTATTAAAGAGAAGGCGGTGAAGTAATACAACCACAATATTTAATTACTTACAAAGTGGGAGGAAGTTGGATACTAGAGGATGCTCTAACCTAGCCAACAAAGACATAACATCCAGTGGCTGGAAATTCCAGGTTTCAATTCCAATTGTGGAAACACAATGCACATTTTTAAAAGCAAGTAATCCACCGTTGAAACAGATTACAAAGGGATGTGGTAAATTCCCCACCCACTGGAAGTTTTAAAATCAAGATTTCATGTCTTTCTAAAAGATACATTTGTCATTCCCACAAATTGTTGGGTTTGATGCAAGAATCACTAGCTGATCTCTGTAGCCTGCCTGAGGTTGGACTAGATGAGCATAATGGCCCCTTCTGGTTCTACAGTCTATCAGTCTATGAATAAGGATATTTAATTCAAAGTTTGTTCCTAAAAGCAACCTCTTCCTAATGAAATGTGGTTCATTTATTGTTTTGTCTTGCCTAAAACATACAATCAAATATACCAGCATGGTGTTAACTACGTGGAGTTTCAGAACTCCTGTAATAAACACTGCAGTGCTGACCTGTCTGATTAGCACAGAAAACTTGGGAAAGCAAGGGTGTTTCTGTAATCCTAAAGCACAGGCCTGGGCTGGAAGGCAACACATAGAGGAAGTGGGGAAAAATGAGGGCTGGGGGCCGCTCAATGCTGCAGAGTATAGTTAAGTGCAGGAACAAGTAGAACTTGGGGTAATGGGGAAAGTCATACTGTAGAACATGTACAAGCTAGGGAACAGAGCATAGTTGGGAAGGTGGGAGTTGGCACAGCAAAGAATTAATTATCAGTCCTTTGCATTAGCTTTTCCATCCTTTAAGATTTCTTTTTGTGAACTTCCTTCATTTTCTTTTCCTTTGTGCATCTTTTTCTTATTGTGGAGGCTGGAGCTTCCTAAAGTTTCACCAGAACACGAATGTGATGCAAAAAACCTGATGCTACATCACGCACAGATCCAGGTTGGATAAAACTAAAACTGGTTTTGTCTTTTACTAAATATTTGCATGGAGAAAAGTTGAATAAAAGAAACTGACATATGAAAGAAATGTTTAGGAGCATAAACAATCACCAAGCAAAACAATGAATGAACACTTTTTCCAGCAAGACCTAAGATCAATTAGGTAAATAGGGTTGAGCAGACTGGCAATTTCCCACATATAAATTCAGATAAGAATTTAATTAACATACCATTGTATGCTATATATCCTGTGAGGTTGCATTCCATATGTTTTATGGAAATAGGCTAACGAGTGTGACTATAATGTAACTGGAATATGCTTCATACAAAAGATGTTTTGTAAGGTATCATTACAAAGCTTATTATCCACTGGTGTGTTCATCCTATTTCTATGTATGTATCATTCTTGTATCTAAATCTAGAAATATGAAGTATTACTCTGAAGTCCTATTGTATGCAAAGTGTGGGCAATTAATGATGGTTTGGAATCTTGATGGCTCCCATAGATCAGGACAATTGATTGTAAATGGCTCTATTTACTTGTAAGCATTCCTGTATACTGGGTGCCAGTCAGTGAAGTCTCACAGGACATGTGAACATGTCACGTGATGCTGGAATCCATCTTAAACCGGGTGCTTTTCCATTTAGAAGGAAGGGTGGAAACCCAGAGAGAGACAAAGGATTCCCGCCTTGTGCCAAAGATATAAAAGGGGCTGGAACTGAACAAAGGAGGCTGACAGTAATGAGAAATCCCCAAGTTACCACCTGAGCTGGAAGTAACAAGGTCTGTACCAGGGGAAAGGATTGGGCCCAGAATAGGAAAGAGTCTAGTCTGTGAAAGAAGCTTATTGGAACATCTCTGAGGGTGAGACTTACCCGTATTCAGTTTCTTAATGCATTAGGCGTAGACTTGCGTGTTTTGTTTTATTCTGCTTGGTAACTTACTTTGTTCTGTCTGTTATTACTTGAAACCACTTAAATCCTACTTTTTATACTTAATAAAATAACTTTTATTTATTAATTAACCCAAAGTGATTAATACCTGGGGGAACAAACAGCTGTGCATATCTCTCTATCAGTGTTATAGAGGGTGGACAATTCATGAGTTTAGCCTGCATAAGCTTTATACAGCATAAAACGGATTTATTTGGTGTTTGGTTCCCATTGGGAGTTGGTCTGTCTGGGTGCTGGAGAGAGATGACCTGCGGAGCAGTTTTTGGTTAAAGCCTGCAGCTTTGGGAGAGTGGTTCAGACCTGTATTGCAGCTGACTAGCGTGTCTGGCTCAACAAGGCAGGCTTCTGGAGTCCCAAGCCATCAGGGAAAATGGGCTCAGAGGTAATTTCAGCACATAAGGTGACAGTCCCAAGGGGTCTCTGTGTCCAAACCCGTCACATATCCTATCTGGATATCTAACATAGAACACCTTAGAAAGAGAATGTTTGAGTTGACTCCACTGTTTCCAAAGCACGGCATTATCCAAATCCATTTGGGATAATTCACTGGTTACATTAACTCCTCCACCCTGCTTATAATGGTGGGCATGTTAGTAAACACAGAGAAGTACACTGCTTGTCTTTGCAGTATAATTGTATAAACAAAACCTGCAATAGAACAGCCAAAATATTGACAGCATTTACCTAGCTTGTGAATGCATGAAACATTGCCAGTGCTGTAGAATTCACTCCTGGTTATAACAGGTAGAATTGCAAAAGCTAGAAAGAGAAGACTAACTAAAGATGGGATAAATTGCTCCCAAATAGACCACAGTATGGGAAAGGCAGCGGTCCCAATTTCCAGTTTATCTTCCTTCTTTAATTGCTTCCCCATTGTGAATTGGATCTTTATTGTCTCAGTTGGCAGCTACAGTTCTGTATCTATATTGTGAACTAAAACAAGGAACAGCAGCACACAGGCACAGCTGCAAAAGGAACACAATTCTCTCCGGAATATATTAGACAAACACACACGTTAATACACTGCGTATCAAGAGTTCAGCAACAACAGGAACACATAATTAATCTGCAGTGTGTGAAAAGTCTCTGTACCATTCGTATACCTCCATGCGTGGTTAGTCCAAAACAACTGAAGAATTATATCAATATCAATTAAGCTACCTTAGAATTTTTCTTCCATGTCTATAGAAGCAGGGAATATTTGAGATGCTTTGTTAGACAAACAGCATTTTCTAGTCTCTCTACGTCACAAACTGGTAGAAAAATCTATACTGTCAAATAAAGCGGCATCTTTCTTCATCACTCTAACTGCACTGTGTTTGTTTGTGTCAAGGAAACAGCAAGTATTCACAATTAAATTCAACAGACAATTCATTCACTGGATAAAGAATGATGTGGCATCTCAAAAGTGAGCCATTTTGGGTGGAAAGGGACTATAACACATGCGGTTATTACACTGAGTAACAGGTTGCTGTAACTTCATTTTTAGAGATCAGTCACACACAGGAAGGATTTATAGGTTGCAGTATCAAGCAAAGGGATATGGAGCTCTATGCCTCAAGGTCACTGCTTGGAATCCACCTTCGGTTAGTTGCTAGTAAAAGGAGTTACCCCTACAGTGGTTCTCGGGTCAAATGTGAGAAGCGTTGGTTGTCTCAGACCTATTTTCAGAAACTAGAGGTCCACATCCTAGAACAGCACCAATACAGGTAGCCCTCATTGACCCCTTTTCATCCATCTCAGCAAAAGTGCCAAGGATTGAATGAGCCACAGAAATTGCAATCTTTCCTTCCCAATGGTGGTCCTATTGTAATAATTGGATCTACACATTTACCCTAAATGTAAGCTCAACTGTAAAAAGTACATGAGAATGCATAAAATGTCACAGTAACCTCTAACAACAAATGTTGATGGGATAAGGTATGAAAAGAAGACACAGAGTGAATTAATCCAAACAAAAAGACCTACTGATATAATTCAAGAATTGTGTTAAGATCATGCCTGGTAAATAAGCATGGGACCAGAAATTAGTGAACCAATATTGGCGTGTCAGAAATTAGGCCTAGTTGGTGGACAAAATAATGATGGGATAGGCTATTCCATCTGCCATTCCACTTGTGGGTCCTTAAAGAGACTTTGGGGAGCAAAATTGGCTACTGGAGTGAGCAGCCACCCCCACCATCTCCTGGGATCCCAGGCCTTTCTCCTCCTGATTCTGAGAGACATCCTGACCAAGCTGGGCCAGAGAAAGGGACCCAGATGACACCACCCTTCTCCAGCTGAATCCCAAACACAACCTGCACTGAAACAGGATTAGATTTAAACAACAACAGTTCTAGCCCATCTCAGCCAATCTCTCCCCCCCCCAGGACAGTTATTACCATCTTTGATACCATCTAAGAGATTGTTAAATATGGGAGTTTTTTCTTCTAAACGCTCTCCAGCTAAAGGGAAAAAGGGATGTTGCTAAAATTAAAAGCCTTATGCTTTTTCCTTCTTGTCTTTATCTTTAATAAAAGGCTAAAAGGATTTTTAACAGTGTTTGCCATGGTACTAAACAGGCTGAGATCTCTGTATACCATACTCCAAACTCTGTTTAACACTGTTAATGTTGGACAGGGACTGAGTTACGTTAACACCTTTGGTCCATTTATTCCAGCTAAACAGTCCTCCAGGTCAGGTGTAAGGGACATTGGTGAGGATGGGTGGAGCAGCTTTCACTGCTGCCGTCTAGGCTGAGCTGAGTGGATAAAATGGGGATTTTCACTCTCTAAGGATGTCAATCCAGCACTTTCCCCAGGTACTGAATGCAATAACCGCGCCCTCCCCCCGGATTTTGTTTTGAAGAGGACGCTTAATAAAGGGCTGTGAATTTTCTTACCAAGATGCCTTTACTTCAATTACATGTAATCAATAAATCACCTTTCTGGACTGTAGTGCATCATATCTAGGAGGACCTTTCATTTCTCTGACTGACTGATAATCTAAACTGAATGATCAGGAAGCTGCATACCATCAATATGGAAAGAAACACCACCTGCAGAGATTGTTGCCGAACAACAACATTAATTTTTATACCTTAAAATGTAAACACTGGTTCTCCACTTGTAAGGTAACTCCCTTCCCTTCATGTGCCAGTATATCTATGCTTGTACCTGTAATTTTCACTCCATGCATCCGAAGAAGTGGGTTTTTTACCCATGAAAGCTTATGCCCAAATAAATCTGTTAGTCTTTAAGGTACCACCGGACTCCTCGTTGTTTTTGTGGATACAGACTAACACGGCTACCCCTCTGATACCAGTCTTTTGCTATGTGTTTCTATAGCCACCCAGCACAATTAGGCACTGATCTTGATTGAGGCCTCTGGGGTGTTACTACAATACAAACAACAATAAATAATAATGACAAAACTATGACTTGCTTCAGACGCCTGGTTGTAAAATGAAGCATAGATCAAAAAGACGATGTAGAAAGACAAAAATAAGCAAAACAATGTTCATTTATATATATTAAAAAAAACTATATTACTTTTTTTTTTTTACAAAAAAGTTTAGAGAGGTCAACATTTAACAACAAATATGTTTAACACAGTTAACAATGTTTAACAATAGCAACAAGAGAACATGAAATGAGACTGAAAAAGTAGGCTACATCTGACAGAATACAAGCAAGAATGACACAGACTTCACACTATGAAGGACAAACTGGTCAGAGTTTTTACACAGTTGACAAGTGAAACTAACTTTATTAAAGAATATAGAATACATTTTAAAATTTCCAGTTTATAGTAACAAACTAGATGTCGTTTCAATTTGCAACTTCTTTTCTGGTTCTCATGTAAAATCTTGATTACAGAAGTAAAAGCAAGATCAAAACCAGGGGGAATAGGATGGAAACTAAGGCCACAACCCTGCAATTGGATGTATGATCCTCACACCTCTCTGAAAGTCACCTATCTGATTGCATGATCTGGGTCTAGCATTATATTCAGAAATCATTTACAATGGTAAAATATGCAGCAAGATTCTGTTTCACAAACGAAAAAGGATAGTCCTCCTAATTTACTCAAGGGTAGTACATGCAATACAGCTTCTGTCTGGCATTAGTTAAAAATTAGTGTTTGCCATATGCTCACCACTTTAAAACTACAGCATTAGTTCTTCCTTTATTTATATTTAAATATTCATTAATAATTGCATTCAGAATAAAAAATGTCCCTCTGCTCTTTTCATCAGTAATAATTTTCCCTTATCTGCTGAAGCCATTTGTCTTTTCTAAGATGTCTAAAAGTAAAGAGCCCAAGATCATCATGCTGCAGTATTAATTCAAATGGGAATCCTCTCCTTCCCCCCCCCCCAACGTCTAAATCCATCACAAGGGCCCCACGTGCTGTATCTAAGTACAATGTTGTAAATAAAACTGATCTGACCGAAAAGGAGACAAAGAACTAAGCCCGTTATTTAGAATCCCGATGCAATCGGTGCTGTTGTGTGTTTCAGCCTAGATAAGAATGGAGAAAGTTATTCCTAGACACTCTTTTAAAAACACTACTCTAGTTTCCCATTAGCACAACAACAGAGGTTAATTGTAATTTGTTTTATATCTTACTTCAGATTATTATAAACATATCCAATCTCAGCCTAAATTTCAAGGTGCTGTATCTGTAGCACCCAGTGACTTCAATGGGGCTTGTTGACGCTCAGAACTTCTGAAGTACATGCCCTCCAAGCCCAAACCCTGCTTCCATTGGGCCCATTCTGATCCTCTACTCCTCAAGTGGTTCCACTGAAATAAATGACATTATTTTAATACTCTAATTGCTCTGAGTAGACCCATTGAGACTAGTACCGCAGTACCAATGGATCTACTCAATGCAAGTAAGATGATCAGATTTAGGCCCCATAGCAAAATCCCCATAGTCTTCAGTCATGCAAGATCAGGTCTTAAAGAGTTGTTCATTTGTTCTGGTGCAACATGTAACCAAAAGCTCCTTGAGTATGGACACCAAGGTTTAGAGTCAAGAATAGCTGCAAAGTAGATCATCATAGTAAAGTCCAGTTTTTTTGGGCATGTAGAGAAACATTTCTTTCACACGGTGCTGCATAACTGTTTTCAACTTCAGCTTTACATGCTGAACTGATCAAGAAGCTTCAGATTTCAATTTCATCAATGCCACAGTTGCTACCACCCCTTCTAAAAAGATCACTGAATTATGCACTGTAGTAACACTTCTGGAAGGTGTCAGATTACAGATAACTCCTGTGAAATACTAAGGCATTTTCTAAATAAGGGGTGGTTAGCAAACTCATTCTTAGCACTATGAAAATGTGTAACGGCAAAACTTCTTACTTCATTTCCTAGGATGAATTGCTGAGGTTTCAGGATGCCTCAAAATTCATTAGTTCCCATACTGTAGAGTGTAACTCTACATTTCCACAAATAAAGAACCACCAAGATGGAGAAGAGATGTATTCCAGCCCTGTATTCTTCAAGAATTTGATAAATAACCAAAAGTGCAACAATGCACAAACTGCTACCACACAGGTTAGTCTAATGTGTCTTGTTACCAAAAAAATTCCAACATTGAACTGGAAAGGCACAATCTCCTTTTACAACCCAATTTCAATGCCCAATCCCCACTTTTAAAACACTTTTTTCCTATACAGAGATAAATACACCCTTACCTGGAAGGGAAGCAAACACACACCCCTAGAATGCATTCTTTTTTTAAAAAAAAGTCCACATGGATCAACTTCAAATCAAATTTACATGAATATACACACCCTGAAAGAATATCTTACTTATATATGACAGTGACTGATACAGTGGGATGAAGGAGCAGATGACATGATGTCTACTTGGTACGTGCGCCCTGGCAATGGGAGACAGTGCTTTCAAGGCATGGCTGTTTGCACATGTTTCTGATGTCTGGGAGTACCTATTCGGACATGGTGAAATTCAGCCCGTGCAGAAGGCCTGCACAAGGGATATGTACCATGTAAATCCCACTTAAGCCCTATGGCTGAATTTCACCCAGTACCTTAGGGGACTTTTAAAAAATATTAAAATTATGTGGTGGAAAAATTATGAACCTTTGAATAATAATTTTTTAGAAATGTGGAGTAACATTTCAAATGCCAGTGATATGAATGGGGATAGGAAACACACAGATTAATTCCGATGCTCTATTATGTAGCACTTTAGTAAAAGGTTGTTCAAAGGAAAGGCAGCAAAGTCTCATGGTTACAGAACAGGTCTGGGAGACAGGAACTGAATTTAATCTCCAGTTTTGCCAATTCAGTTTTGTGCCTCCATTTACTTATTTGTAAAATAAGGACTGGATACTAGCTACATGCCAAAGATAATATTTAGCTCTCTAGTGGGCTATAAGGACAGCACACTTAGCTGCCCACTCAGCCTAGTGCAGGAGGGCATAACTACATTGCATGAGCTTCTACTAAAGGTGAATCTGGCCCTATGTTTGTGTGCTGTACAAGTAGTTAATATTTAAGCAGCATTCCTCAGCTTTACAGTTTGGGATGGTGTGACTCGTAGAGCCCCTCAAAGCCAATTGACAAAGAGTTCACTGTTCTGTAATAGCAACTCCTATCAGGCCTGACAAACAAACACAATGCTGTCATCGTATTTATCTGTAAGGAAGGTCATGGGAGATATCAAATGAAAGCTTATATCCTATTGGTCATTGTGTGATGTATGTATGGATGATATTTAAAAAGTTGCATGCACTGAAAATATGTTTAAACTCTGTAACCAGGCATGATTGATAAACAAGTCTTTCCTAGACAAAGGAATGTTGTTTTACCTTGTCTGCCTAGGTCGTCTATACACATTAAGCAGGATAAGCCAAATACAATGGGCGTTACACCTTTGCATCTCAGGTAAACAGGAGGCAACAGTTAACAGGAGGGTGAGAAAACAGCATGACATCAGCACCCTGGGGTTCAAACCAGGGTCTGAACCCCAAGGGGGTCGTCCTGACTC
Source organism: Trachemys scripta elegans (assembly GCF_013100865.1). Taxonomy (NCBI): domain Eukaryota; kingdom Metazoa; phylum Chordata; order Testudines; family Emydidae; genus Trachemys; species Trachemys scripta. The sequence goes on from NC_048301.1 coordinate 79,418,290, forward strand.
TGGAAATGAAGACATTGAACTTTGGGGAACATAAGGAGAAGCAAAAGGACATTGTGTTACCCATTCCACTCAGGAACACCCTTTGCGGAGGAGAGGTGATTCATGAAAAATCTGGATCCCGATTTGACTGAAAAATCAGCAAGCTCTGCAGAAGGTCTTTGAAGGTGAGAAACCACTTTAGACAAAGGAGTCTAGACTGCTAACATTAGGTTTAGTTTCTTAGAAGCGTGTTATACTTTTCTTTTACTGGTAACCAATTCTGTTTCCACTATCTTTACTTAGTATCAATTAAATCACTGGTCTTTATTAATAAACGTATCCTTTGTCATATTATAAATCCGCCTCAATGCCATACATAACATAAAATGCGACTCCTCAGCTAAATCAAACAGGCTGGTTTGTACATTGTCTCTTTGGACATAATGAATCTGGCAATTTCTGAGAGTGCCCAATGATGGGGACTGGATACTAGAGGGGAACACTCTTCAATGGGGCTTGGGGTGCACCTAATGTTAACCCGCGAGGTGAAGTAAAGGCTAGCAGAGCTTCTGAGGAGATTGTTTGGGGTGGCTAACAGATTGGAGTGACACCCAGTTTAGCACCAGTAAGTCTCTCTTGCACATAGATAGGGGGTAACAAAGTAACCAACAGTCCTGAGTGCCCCAAGAAAGATGGGCTACGCAGGGACCATATGGAAATGCTGCTGATAATTAACTTGAGGGGCAAGCAGAGGTATCAGTGATGCTTTCTACTGCACCATCTCACTTTTAAATCCACCATTTGTAGAATTCACCAACATTTTTGGCTCCAAGATACTACAGTGATAGGCACAGAACTGATGCCTATGATACATAGGTAAATGTAACACTGACAAATGCTCATTCATATGCATGCTGGGACCATAAACTAAATGAGTTTGCCCAAGATCAGTTTGGAATTGTGCTCTGAAAACCTTAAGTTGTTTCACCCCTATTATTCCTATTTTGTGTCTATGTGCACTGGCATAAATCTGGAGTAAGGCAATGGTGTATCAGGCTCTGTATGAAGAAACGGATACAACTATATTTCAGGGCTAATTTCTATCTGGATATGAGAAAGGGCACTGTCATCTCTACAGTATATAAAAATAAACCATAGGAATATCGCGGCATTTAAAGTAGCAGCAACAGGGACAGCTTAGCTTTCTTCCTTCCACACCGACTCCCTGTACCTACAACACTGCTTTTCACAGCGGCATTTAAACACTATTTCACTTACGGTCCAAACATTTCAGATGGAAATATTCCAAGAATGGGAACATAAAATGGAAGAGAAATACTGGGCTGAATTAATGCCTTGTGTAATTCCACTGTGCTTTTGTTTTTATGCAGAAACTTAAATTTCAACCAGGGAAACTATGAATAATAGCAAACGTTGTAGAACATAAATGGTTTTCCACATGTCATCAATATTTTTTAGTATGAAATTTAAGTATTGTTTCCAAAGATACCAGAAAGATATCTGCGCCAGTGAAATACATTACATATATATGCACACACACCCATTTTATGTTATGTAAAAAGCCATATGTGTATGCATGGATATATATTTTACAGGCAGTGCTGGCAGTATACCTCTTATTATGGTTGCCTGATACTTTTCATTATAGGACCCTGTCTCCAGTTTGCTTATAGCTTTTCCAAACTTTAGACATTTGGGCTGAAGTTTTCCATGCCAGATATCTGCCAGTGACTGATTTTTGTATTTAATGTTTCAGCCAAAATGGTCCAGCACTTTCAGAATACCAAATTAGGGAAAATATATTGTTTTGCCACATTAAAACAATTCTTACGACCATTTGGTTGAGAAGTTTTAGTGCCCTCATACGTTGGAGCAGGCATTTGAAACTTGTCAGAAAGTGGCCTTCATGTAAGGATGTGCCGTTTGCTTTTCCTGTGGAAAAAACCATCCAAATGTGAAAACCTCAATTCACTCAGAGACTTATCATAGCTTCAAAGTTAAAATTTCCAAAGGTTTTGTTCACATTGAGCATGCTCCAGCCCAGGGATTGAAGGGTGTGGGAGAAGCAGGACCTGGCTACTGCAGGTGGGGAGCAGAGAGGGGAAGGGGGGGCTGGGCATTGGAACTGCGAGCAGGGAGCCAGTTTCTTCTACACTATCAGTGAACGCCCTCCTGGAGCTCAGACAGTGTGGAGGAGGGAGCCACCTGACTCAAATACAGAGAGGACAAAAGCCAAACTGGATCAGGGAGGGAGACAGATGGGCTGGGCAAGGAGACAGGGAGCCGAGGCGAAGGGGCGGGGGGGGGAACAGATCTGATGAGGACCTGAGGTGTGGGGGGAGAAATGGGATTGGCAGGGCAACAAGACGGACAAGGAGCCAGGGAGAGGGGAAAGTCTCGAACAAAGAGCCGTGTACTAGGTGAGGAAAGGCTAAGATGGAGGAGGATCCTTGGCAGGGTCAAGAGAAACTGGATGAGCAGCCAGGAACGGAGAGGGGTGAGGGGGGGCGGGGAAACTGGGACTGACAGCCAGGAGAGGGAGACTAGGACTGTTCGGGCATGAGAAACCTGAGGAGTGGAGATTGGCATTGGCTAGGTGACGAGAATGCAACTGAGATTAGGAGCTTGGGTGGAGAAAAGACAAAACGGTCAGGTTGGAGACAATGGAACAAAAGGCACTGCATGAGAGGAATTGGCAGAGGGGTTTGTAATCACTAGAGGACATTCCCCTCAAGAGTTTGGAATGAAACTCTCAGTTCCTGGGTCTCACCATCCCTCTGCTGTCAGCAAATATCTGTGAAACCCACTGGCAAAGTGTATCACATCCCCTGTTAGGATGACAACTTATTACTGCTATCAGTTACTCCATTAGCTCAAGTGGCAGAAGTCTGTGCAGTGGATCTAAAGGTTCCAGCCCTGCTGATGACCTATGCTGGATGTTAATATGATGCTACATATTGGAATTTGTTTCTTCAGTTTGCTTTTTAAAAAAACCTATGAAATTGCACACAAAAAATTACATTAAAAACATTAAGCTTGCTAATCAAGTACTCAAAAGTTAGGGCATGCCAGAATTAAGGTTGTGTGCACAACTTTAGTTTGGAGTCTTTGGGCATATGCATTAGGGTACAGTCTTAAAACTACATGATCACACACTATTTTTTCTACAGGACCCCTGCCTCATTCAGTGCACAGGATGCACTTGCTCTGGGGATAAATCAGGGTTGTGTAGTAAAAGCGGTTGTCTGTAGGACTCCTACCTCATTTACTGCAGAAGCTGGAAGGTGTGTAGTGGATGAAGCAGGTGACTGCAGAAGAGAAAGGATGGTCTTATGGTTACAGCAGCTGAAAGTTGCCCTGGAAAACTGAAATTCTATCTCCCTTTGCCTCCGAGTTCCTATGTGACACTGGGCACTTAAACCAAACTTTTCAGAGGTGACCACTTACTGTGTGTTCCTCAGTATCTGGGTGCCCGACTTGAGACTCTGGGGTCTGACCTGCAGGAGTGCTGAACACTCACAGCTGCAACTGAAGACAATGGGAGGTATGTTTGAACATATAAAGTGCTATAGAATGGTAAGTGCTCTAAAAATCAGGTCCAAGGTGTCTCAAATTGGGCATCCAAAATTAGTGGACACTTTTGACCTTAATCTCTCTGTGCCTCATTTCCATCTGTAAAATGGAGATACCAGCACTTCATCTCAGAGTTGTTGTGAAAATAACTTCATTAATGTTTGTGAAGCTTCTTAGATGCTATAATGAGGAAGTGCCACAGAAAAACCACGAGAAAATTAATAATTCTGCCTTCACAGCAGGGTTTGAATAGTGTGCAATAAATAAAGCATAGAACCACAAATTGAACAATGAGGCTAAAACAAAATATTGAATAGCTGCTCAATAATGGAGCACAATCCACCCTGAGCACACCAAGAGGCAGGAATCCTGTGGAAAAAATTAGTGTGTGATCATGTAATTAAAGATTGTATCTTAATGCCCACAAAAAGGGGGTCAAATTAAAGTTGCCCAGGCAACCTGAATTCTGTCATTTCCTATATTTTGAGTGCTTGACTTGGTAACCTTAATGTTTTTTTTAAACAGTATTTTTGTGTGGAATACCTATAGATATTACACATGCACATATATACATACATATACAGTAAAGTACACCCTGAAATACATTAAATCACAAAGTCTTAAGTATTCAACAGATCTGAACTTGAATCCCAGGCTACGTCTACACTACCTCCCTGAATCGGCGGGTAGAAATCGATCTCTCGGGGATCGAATTATCGCGTGTTGTCGGTACGCGACAATCGTTCCCCAAATCGACGCTTGTACTCCACCAGCGGAGGTAGGCGTAAGCGCCGTTGACGGGGGAGCCATGGAGGTTGATTTGCCGCCGTCCTCACAGCGGGGTAAGTCGGCTCCGATACGTCGAATTCAGCTATGCTATTTGTGTAGCTGAATTTGCGTATCTTAAATCGACCCTCTCCCCCCCCCCCCCCCCCCCCCGTAGTGAGGACGTAGCTCCAGACTTAACCCTTCCTCTATCAACTCCAGGCAGTTCAGACGTGAACCTGGATCTTCAGCTCATGGCTCTGGTCTTTGCCTATGATGAGCCCAAACACCAAAACAGAGCACCTGTAAAACTTGGGGAAGATGCGATTTGGATTCAGATCAAATCCCATTCTGAACATCACAGCTCAGGCCCATCTCTGACGGTAACAAGCCACAGCAGACTAACCCATATACCCTTTTCAATTCCCCGGTCACATTTCTCTTTCAGCAACAGGACTGATCAGAGAGTCATTTTGCTCAGGTGTTCTCTCACGAAGCATTCTGTGATGGTCCATACTGTTACTGACACCTCTTGTCCGACTGCTGCCTGTGCTCAAGGGGCTTCCTGCCACTGGAGTGTCTGTGCTCACCAAGCTTCCTGTCCGAGATCGGTAAGGAGGGAGATCTGTCTGACTGGGGGATTCAGAATCTGAGCAGTAAGGGGGTGGAGGAAGATCAAACCAAGGGGGTCTGCTGCAAATACAAGAGAGTAACAAGGTTACTGAAGACAATGGTACTGGGGAAGTATAACGAGCTCCAGAATTGTGTTCTAACAGGTTACGAGTTGGGCAGTCAGGGGCAGAGGTTCCGGGGGCAGTCAGGGGACAGGGAGAAGGGGTGGTTGGATGGGGCAGGGGTCCTGGTGGGGCTGTCAGGAATGAGAGGAGGGGTTGGATGGGGCCGTGGGGGCAAGCCAGGGGTGGGGGGTTCCGGGGGCAGTCAGGGGACAGGGAGTGGAGGAGGGGGAGTGGATGGGGCAGGGGTCCCGGGAGGGCAGTCAGAGAGCAGGGAACCTGGGCCACGACCCCCTCCCCTAACCAGTCCTCCATACAATTTCTGAAATCCGATGCGGCCCTCAGGCTAAAAAGTTTACCCGCCCCTGCTCTAGAGCTTTCAGCTGGACATCATTTACAGGCACCGAATTCATTTATAAATTTACAAACAGAGGTGAAAAATCTGGGGCTGTGTATATGAGTCTCTACAAATAAAGTCAATGGTGTTACTATGGAAAAAATAGGCAAAAAGTACTATTCAGAAAGGGCTACGGGCTTGTTGGAAAGAAACAGCACACTCAAATTCACATGTTTTTGGGGGGTTCACAGATATATATTGTGACATTGCACGCCATATGCTTTATAAAAATATGCTTATGAATGTGAATATGATGTAACTGGAATATGCTTTATTCAAAAGATCTCTTGTAGGGAGTCATTACAAAGCTTATAATTTACTGAGTGTGTTCATCCTATTTGTTTGCATGTATTATTTCTACATCTGAAGTTAGGAGAATAAGATATCAACTTGTATAACTGATGTAAACATATTAAGTGGAAGCCATTAAGGGTGCTTCAGAATCAATGAACTGTAAATGGCTCTGTTTACTTCCAACCCTTCCTATGTAGGTGTGGGCCAGCCCACGAAGAATGGAGGCTGAGGTCTTACAGTGACATGTGACCATGTCACATGATGCTGGAATCCATCTTAAATCTGGGACTTTTCCATTTAGGAGGAGGGGTGGGGACCCAGAGACACAAAAGATTCCCACCTTGTGCCAAGGCTATAAAAAGGGGTGGAACAGGACAGACAGTCATGAGAAAGCTCCTGTTTACCACCTAAGATGTTTGCTGGAACTAACAAGGTCTGTACCAGGGGAAAGGATTGGGCCCAGACTAAGAAGGAGTCTAGTCTGTGAAAGAAGCTTACTGGAATATCTCTGAGGGAGAGCTATTATCTGTAATCAGTTTCTTAATGTATTAGGCTTTGACTTGCATGTTTTTGCTTTATTTTGCTTGGTGACTTACTTTGTTCTGTCTGTTATTACTTGAAACCACTTAAATCCTACTTTTTATACTTAATACAATCACTTTTGTTTATTAATGAACCCAGAGTAAGTGATTAATACCTGGGAGAGCAAACAGCTGTGCATATCTCTCTATTAGTGTTATAGAGGGCGGACAATTTATGAGTTTACCCTTTATAGGCTTTATACAGAGTAAAACAGATTTATTTGGGGTTTGGATTCCACTGGGGGCTGGGTGTCTGGGGTCACGTAACCTGCAGAGCTGTTTTCCCTTAAAGCTTGCAGCTTTGGGGGTGTGGCCCGGACCCTGGGTCTGTGTTGCAGCAGGCTAGTGTGTCTGGCTCAACAAGACAGGTTTCTTGAAAGTCCCAAGCTGGCAGGGAAAACGGGCTGAGAGGTAAGTTCAGCACATCAAGTGACAGTCCCAATGGGATCTCTGTGACCGAACCCGTGTCACACACACACTATATATATATATATATATATTGTTTTTTGAATTTATAAATAAGTGCAGAAGTCTTATTTGTCTAATACCTTTGGAAGCAGAGTAGTGCCAGGTATCTGGGTTATTACACTTAATACCTCTAGCACTGAAGACCTTGTGAGATACAATTTTTTAGATTTCATTTTGGCTAAGATGACAATTGATCTTTGGACAAATCCTGCAGCCCTTAATCAAGGGAGACTCATTGGGAGTGCTACAGGAGCTGGCCCTGTGTATTTAAACTCTGAGCATCTGATATTTACTATGGAGCAATCTCAGGGTTTTCATATTTCGCTCCCAGATTGGCATGAAGTAACACTGCTGAAGTGATAGTTTTCTTCCATATTTCAGTCATCTCTGATGAACTCCAAAGAGCTAGGGGGTATTGATTACTTGTGTCAAGAGCAGGAGTGACCTCAAAAGAGAAGTGTACTCAGGTGATGCCCCTTGAATCCTTAAATCTCTTTCATGCCACTGGGTGCAGAGAGACTTCTGGACTATTAATTCTGCAGGTTAAGGTGAAGCTGGGAGGGGGAACCTTTTTCCTGTGTACACAAAAGAGGCTGGCTGAATTTGTTCCCATGTAAGTGAACTATCAATAGTTACAGGTAGGCTTGGCAGAATTTGATTTTAAAATAATTTTGATGGATAATATCAATGTTTATTTAAGTATTTTTTAAAATTTCTATTTAAATGTTCACAGTTGCAGGAAATTATGGGGGGGGGGAGGTCAGACAATTATTTGATGAGATTCAAAGAGTTGAAGTTTTTAACCATTAAAACACAAATGGTCAGCATCACAGGTGAAAATATACAAAGTAAATATACTTAAATCAAACTCTAATAAGTTCTCTAGAATCATATTTTCACTTTGCCTATCTGTATATTTCGATAATTTTTGTCAGTGGGTGGGTGTGGGGAGAAAACAATATTTACCAATATGATTTAATCCTTTCAAACCTAATTATAGGTCATTATAGTATAGTACAATTATAGTATTAGAATACAGGGAATATTTGTACCGACAAATAAAACAATGAGCATAAATGCTACGATGAGAACACATAGGAAGCATGGTGAACCACAGAGTCTAGGAATTGCAACTGTTAGCATAACTTTGGGGAGACTTAATTCCCATACATACCTTTGGTCTAACACAGCCTCTGAATAGGATGGTGGAGAATCCAGATCCAGTGGCCTGTGGCAGGTCTGGTTGGACATGTACTGAACTCCATTGTTGACATTGTAGGTGACGCTGCAATGGTGTGGATGATCAAGGACCACCAGCCGGGACAGGAGGACAGGGTGCTGCAGCCGATGCACAGGCAGGCTCATGAGGTTGTTGCGTTTTCGTTGGTGGTGCAAAACCAAGGCGAGGAAAGCCACCACCAGCACAAAGATAACTGAGCTGCCAATTATAGCATAGGTGATGCTGGGATAATATAGCAGTTGGTTCTCTGAGGTCACATAATCTTGGCCACTGCCAGTTTCTGCAAGACACACAAAAGAAGGGGGAAAGCTTGAGATTTTTCTCAGCGAAGAATTTGGTGCTTGTCATCAGCTGCATTTTCTGCTAATGTACCATTTGATATGCTGCCTGACTGGCTTCCAAATGAATTTTCTTCCTTAGAACTGTGGAAAACTAGCTTACTGAAAACATACATGCACAAAACAGATATTGGCTGACAGAATCACTCAGACCTCCTCGGATGCACAGATGTGTTCATGCACTAGAAGGAGATAGCAAACCAATTGGAAAGAGGAAATACACTATACATCGGAGACTGCCTTGGAATCATTCACTTTGTTACAGTGCACATGCCTTTGTTATCAACTCCATACCTGCACCTAACCAATACAGCAGATTTTTCAGGGTTAAGGTGAGGACTGTGTGCGGACATGTAGGTACAGTACTTTGAAAGTGTATTCAGCAAAGAGTGTGAACTGAATCAGACAGATTAGAGATGGAAAAGGTCTATTATTAATGTTAAAAAAACAACATCCTTTCATAGCACTGTATGAAGCACATGCATCCAAAGAAGTGGGCTGTAGCCCACGAAAGCTTATGCTCAAATAAATTTGTTAGTCTCTAAGGTGCCACAAGTACTCCTGTTCTTCTTCCATAGCACTGTAAGTTTACGTGGTGCTTTACAAATAGTAACCAGATTCTCTGTCTCTGATCAAGTTGGCAAGAGCAAACGGGACAAATGGCCACTTCTGCCAAAGAAGTCGGCACAGCCATGACAGGGTTTAAAAAAGGGACTGTCCCAGCCAAAACAGGACGTATGGTCCCCTAAACACTATTGTTATTTGTATTATAGTAGTGTCTAGAGGCACCAGTCTTGCTTGGGGCCCCACTGTTCTGGGCACTATAGAAATGCATCCTAAGAGACCATCCCTGTTCTGAAGAGCTTACAATCCAAATAAACACAGTTGGGAAAGAAACAGAGGCTCAAAGAAGTGAAGTGACTTGTCCAAGGTCAGCAGCAGAGGCAGGAATGGAAACAACTGTCCTAGCCACAGGAACATGCTGCCTTTCAGTAATATTTTTTGAAGAGTTAAGACTGTCGTCTTTTAGAGGACACCTCTCTTTATACAGCAATAATTAAATGCCACTGAAGTACAAGACAAAAACATCCCTCTACCTCAGAAAAGCCATCCATCCAACCCCCGCATTCCTGGCTATAGAGCATCAGGATAGCAAATGCTGACAGACAATTCTTGTTCCATTTATCTGCCTACACTAGCAAAACTGCTGGCCACCTAGCATTCCATAGTTGCCAGTTATGATTTCGCTAGCAGTGAAACAAACAAACCAAAGACATATATACAATTTCACAAAGATTTGAAGTGCTTTATGACATCTCAGGAAAGCTCTCCTTGGATCTCAGCCTCAGGATATTTGGCCTATTTCTCTTGGTGTTTCAAATTTCATATTGGTAATTCACTTTGATGATAAATGCACAACACACACTTGACAGCAACATTTAAAATAATTTCCCATTACTCAGGGAATGGAATTTAAAATGTCCCATTCTTTACTTTCAAATATCTCAGGGTTAAATAATGGATTCTTTTTTTTTCTTCCAAACAAAGAGAATGCCTGAGATGAGGGAACATAATTTCCTGCCATTATCTGAATCTGAAGAACTATTCTTCTTAAAGCAAATAAATCTGGTTCATTGACAAGATCATTATTACCACAAACCAAAAAATTCCGCTGTGGGCCAATAACAATCCAAGTCCTACCATGGTATCATTCCAAGTTTCCATGATATCCATTGTCAGACTTCAATGAACATCTTTACTAAGGCTGCTAATGTTGTGGCCCTTCTACACTCTATGCTCTACACTCTATGCCCCTCCACACAAATGTGCTGGACTGGAAGCTTTAAAAACCTCAAAATTACCAACCAATGTTTGTTCTTGGTTCACTTCAGTAAAATGAACTTGAGATCGTATGTGTGAAGAATCTCAAAGCAAGTCAAGCAAAGCAGAAAGAAGGAGCAAAGGAATTTACCTGCATTAGTACATGTGTTTACAGCTCATCACATACTGATGCTTTTTCTGTAATCCGCTCCACAATTCACTGAATGGCTGAGCTCATGTCACATTACATAAGGATGGGCCAGAGTGGGGAGAACAGTGAATCAGTTAACACGCTTCAACTCTAACTTGGTCTTCCTTCCTCTGTCAGTCAACATTGTCATTCTTTTTTAGTTTTCAGGTGAATAAAGATAATTACATCTATCTGGTTTTTGTGCTTATTTCTAGATCATGGATAATCCAGATGATTTTTATGTCCCAAATATTTATATTTTATTTGCAACAGATTTAAGGAAACTATAATCCCAGATTGAAGGCCAAATACTATTATCTTGTGGTGTCTATGTGTGAGGCAGCTACATACTTTATGAGGTCCCAGTGTTTTTGTTACTGTTTAGCACTCAAATTTCATTCAGCTCAATTGGCCATTTGTGGAAGTTGGGTGAGAAGAGAACATCAGTGCAGAACTGAGACTAATTAGTTACCAGGGGATTGCTTTGAAGCAGGGTAGTCCAATATATTTAATAAAAGGAGAAAAATGGGTGCAGTGCATTATATGTCAACTTCTCTGCAAGCAGAGGCATCCTAAATGGATACATAAACTTTAAAGTAACATGAACAATCAGCTGCACATATACAAAATGGGAAATGACTGCCTAGGAAGGAGTACCGCTGAAAGGGATCTGGGGGGTCATAGTGGATCACAAGCTAAATATGAGTGAACAGTGTAACTCTGTTGCAAAAAAGCAAACGTCATTCTGGGATGTATTAACAGGAATGTTGTAAGCAAGACACAGTAAGTAATTCTTCTGCTCTACTCTGTGCTGATTAGGCCTCAACTGGAGTATTGTGTCCAGTTCTGGACACCATATTTCAGGAAAGATGTGGACAAATTGGAGGAAGTCCAGAGAACAGTAACAAAAATAAAGATCTAGAAAACATGGCCTATGAGGAAAGATTGAAAAAACTGGGTTTGTTTAGTCTGGAGAAGAGAAGACCGGGGGAGGGGGGGAGGGGAGAGAAGGGGGGCAAGGACAACAGAGAGGAGACATGCTAATAGTTTTTAATAGGGCTGCCAAGCGATTAAAAATATTAATTGCGATTAATCACGCTGTTAAACAACAATAGAATACCATTTATTATAAATATTTATGGATGTTTTCTACATTTTCAAATATATTAATTTCAATTACAACACAGAATACCAAGTGTACGGTGCTCACTTAGTATTTGTAATCAAAAATAAATATACACACTATAGAAAACAAAACAAAAATGTGTTTTTCAATTCACCTCATACAAGTACTGTATTGCACTCTTTATCATGAAAGTTGAACTTACAAATGTGGAATTATGATGTACAAAATAAACTGCATTCAAAAATAAAACAATGCAAAACTTTAGAGTCTACAAGTCCACTCAGTCCTACTTCTTGGTCAGCCAATCACTCAGACAAACAAGGTTGGTTACAATTTGAAGGAAATGATGCTGTCTGCTTCTTGTTTACAGTATCATTTGAAAGTGAGAACAGGCGTTCGCATGGCACTCTTGTAGCTGGCATTGCAAGATATTTATGTGCCAGATGCGCTGAAGATTCATATGTCCCTTCATGCTTCAACCACCATTCCAGAGGACAGGCTTCCATGCTAATGAGGGGTTCTGCTTGATAACGATCCAAAGCAGTGCGACTGACGCATGTTCATTTCATCATCTGAGTCAGATGCCACCAGCAGAAGGCTGATTTTCTTTTTTGGTGGTTTGGGTTCTGTAGTTTCCGCATCAGAGTGTTGCTCTTTTAAGACTTCTGAAAGCATGCTCCACACCTCGTCCCTCTGATTTTGGACAGCACTTCAGATTCTTAAACCTTGGGTCGAGTGCTGTACCTATTTTTAGAACTCTCACATCGGTACCTTCTTTGCGTTTTGTCAAATCTGCTGTGAAAGTGTTCTTAATTTAGCATACCTGGCATGTAAATACCTTGAAACACCGGCTACAAAAGTGCCATGCGAACGCCTGTTCTCACTTTCAGGTGACATTATAAATAAGAAGCAGGCAGCAGTATCGCCTGTCAATGTAAACAAACTTGTTTGTCTTAGCGATTGGCAGAAGAAGGACTGAGTGGATTTGTAGGCTCTAAAGTTTTACGCTATTTTGTTTTTGAGTGCAGTTATGTAACCAAGAAAAATCTGCATTTGTAAGTTACACTTTCGCGATAAAGAGATTGCATTTCAGTACTTGTATGAGGTGAATTGAAAGATACTATTTCTTTTATCTTTTTACAGTGCAAATATTTGTAATAAAAATAATATTTAGTGCACACCGCGCACTTTGTATTCTGTGTTGTAATTGAAATCAATATTGAAAAACATCAAACAATATTTAATACATTTCCATTGGTATTCTATTGTTATAAGTGAGATTAATCATGATTAATTTTCCTGTGTTCCCATCCAGTTCACTGTACTTCCGTGAAAGCTGCTACAACCACAGTAATCTAAGAGCTATACATACCAGATCTGGTTTATTTAGCCTGTCTTGAGCACTGGCCAATGCCTGATGCTTCAGAGAAAGGCATCCCTCCCAGTTTCCCCTCCAAAAAATCTTGCAGAAAACTTCAGAAACTTTCTCCTTTTGCAGGAACAGGTACGCACTACTTACTGCCTACTCCACTTGTGGGGATAAGGGTTCAGTCTGAAAAGCAACAGCTACTTGTCAAGAGGCCCTTCTCTCCTATCCTGTGGTGGACAATAGGGGGTCCCAAGATTGTACAGAGTCAATAGTTTAACTTTTTTCTGTTAGCTTGAGAAGACCTAACACAATGGAAACTTACTGGTTTTCTTTCTCCATTTCAGTGCTATTTAAACAGAATAATCTTAAATCTAATCTTCCTGATGTATGGCTGTAGCATGCCAAGTTGATAAATCCAGTATGCAAAAGATGAGGGAGTCCTATCACGTGATCCTGCCATGTCAGTACTGTTTGGTTTGCACTCTTTGAAAAGGCAAAGCTTCCAGTTCAAACAAAGATTAGAAACAATAAGCATTCCTTAAAGGTCAATTTTCAGAACAATTCGCCAGAGAGGAAGACTATACCTCTTTAAAAAAAAAAAAAAAAAAAAAAAGACCTTTCCATAGCTGTGCTATGGAAAATATTATAGCATGTTTTCTTCCTACTAAGATGGATCGTATAATATGTCCAAGACATTTCTGATGAGGTTTACTACTACTTTTGTCAAAAAACATTTGCAGAAGAAAAAATGCTATCGCTATATATATATTTCAAAAGTATTTCTGGAGAGACTTATGACAGATCTCTCTGTGACGGGTTGGATCACAGAAACCCCGTTGGGGCTGCCAACTGATGTGCCAAGACTACTTCTGCTCCTGCCTTCCCTGCCAGTTTGGGACTCCAGAACCCTGCCTGGTTGTGCCAGACACGCTTGCCGGCCACAAACACAGACCCCGGTCTGAACCACATCCCACAAACTGCAAGCTTAACTGAAAGCAGCTTAAGAAGTGTTCCTGTCTTTAACACTCAGATGCCCAACTCCCAATGGGGTCCAAACCCCAAATAAATCCGTTTTACCCTATAAACTCATAAATTGTTTGCCCTCTATAACACTGAGAGAGAGATATGCATAGCTGTTTGCCCCCCCCCCCAGGTATTAATACATACTCTGTTAATTAATGAGTAAAAAGTGATTTCATTAAAAACAAAAAGTAGAATTTAAGTGGTTCCAAGTAGTAATAGACAGAACAAAGTGAGTTACCAAGCAAAATAAAATAAAACATGCAAGCCTATGCCTAATACAGTAAGAAAACTGAATACAGATAATACCTCACCCTCAGAGGTGTTCCAGTAAGCTTCCTTTTACAGACTAGTCTCCTTCTAGTCTGGGTCCAGCAATCACTCACACCCCCTGTGGTTACTGTCCTTTGTTCCAGTTTCTTTCAGGTATCCTTTGGGGTGGAGAGGCTCTCTCCTGAGCCAGCAGAAGACAAAATGGAGGCGTCTCCCAGGGGTTTAAATAGACTTTCTCTTGTGGATGGACACCCCTCCCTCCCCCTGCGTAGAATCCCAGCTACAAGATGGAATGTTGGAGTCACATGGGCAAATCGCATGTCCATGCATGACTCAGAACTTATATTGTTCACATGCTACCTTGAACGTCCTCAAATAGACTTATGTGGATTGGAGCCTTCCAAGATCCATTGTCCGTTAAATGTTTCTTGATTGGGCACTTAACTTGCCCATTCTTTTCTCAAGAAGCTGACCAAATGCTTTACAAGGCTACTTAAAATCAAGCAAGTGCACAGCCAATATTCGTAACTTTGAATACAAAAATGATACATGCATACAAACAGGAGGAACAGATTCAGTAGATCATAACCTTTACAGAGATGTGTTACATGGCATATGTAGCATTACACATATTCCAGTTATGTCATATATACATTCATAAGTATATTTCCATAAAGCCTTATGGGGTGCAACGTCACACTCTCCATCTAGAATTCTTTACCCAGGAAATCTTTCAATAAGAGGAAGCCCTGCATGCTCTCCTCTCAGAAAGGATGCACCTAACTCACTTGTTTGTTTTTTAATTTAATCACCGTGTTGTCTTATCAAAGCCTTTAATTTGAGGAGAAAGCTTTCCCGTGAGAGACTGTAGGTGCAATGCTGCTTCCCATACATGTCCCTTTCTGTTATCACACAACTTCCATATCCAGAACAGTGGCATGGGCCAGCAGCTTCTCCTTTGTGAATTTTTAGGAGCACACATACAGAGCACAATGTGATAGGCAGAGGGGCGGAAATAAGGACCCTGGCAGCATCGTGGCTGGATGCACGATAGTGGTTTAGAAAAATATATGACTCTTTAGTTCTGCTCTAATAACTTTCAGTAAATGTTTACACACTGCAGAAGTCGCTGAACTAAGTTTCTTGGTAATGCAGTCATCTTTTCCAGTGGAAAAGGACAGACGTACTACCCAGATAGGTTTACAAAGCAATGTCTGCTCTACTGTTTCTTGTATTTGACAGAAAAAGAGAGCGGGCAGACTGATTTAAATCAGATTTATATTTTTTTGTTAACAAGATCTATGTATTCTGATAGCATGATGTACAAACAGTTAATCAATGCCACTAATGCCTATTAAACCTTATTACCCGGGAATTGCTAAATGTGCAAACTAGAAGCTTCTGAGTGTAAGAAACTTCGTAAACAATTTAGGAAAAGGCTGATCAGGAAAACGTTACGAGTTGCGCTCAGAGGACTATTTTATTGACTGGGAACAAATTCGATCTCTCAAAGTTTTAAAAAAGATCTGAGAGTAACGGCATTAAGCCTGTAAGACGCTGGGACGAAGGGCTATTATTCTATCTTTCACAAGCCTCTGCTCGAGCTTGGCTTTTTTCACACTTCATCAGGGAGAAAGCTTTTGAAACGTGAAATCTGAGCCGACATCTGTAGCCTTAATGAACACAAGTCACGGTCCATCTCCAACAAAGACACTACTGTAGCAACACATTTAAATTCCAAACCATTCAAAAGTGGGGCTGCAGCCTCGGAAGGTTACAGGAGACAAAATTCAAAGAGACGGAATTCAAAACACAGACATGCAGACTGTTAGCACATTATTTATTATTTGTACGGCAGTAGCGCTTCCACGCTTCATTTAAGGATTAAGGGCCCAACTTCCCAAATTTCTCATCTTTGTATGGTTTCATGTTCCATTAAAACAAATCACACATGGATTGGACTGTCAAATGGCTTGTTACTCTGGTGTGGCCTATTTCAATTTCTGTATTCACGTTTTTGTTTTTAAAGTACAAACAGGTGTGGTCAGTGTGGTATCATAATGTCACTATATTGTTTTTCTTTAAGAAGGTCTAATTCAGGTCAGAAGGTGCCCTAAGAGTTTAACTGCAGGTCTGTGCAGTATGCTTTCCCCTCACTTATATTTCCAGCAAAGCGGATGTCAGAACAGGGATTCGTGCCCTCATGTGCTTAAAAAGAGGAGGGGATCAGGAAAGCTCTTTACCCAGTCCAGTATTCTGTGCTAGCATTTTACCTATGTAAAATTTAAAACCCTCTTGCCTTGACTGTGCAATACAAGAAGAGAGCTTGTGACAGTTTCTGCAGCTGCTGGGTAGTACTGAATGAGCAGATGTTGACTCATCAGATTGAAGTTCAAGAGTCTCACCTCTCACATGCCCTCCCTTTTATCTTAGACAAGGTTGGATAATTGTTCAACGCACTCCTTGCATCCCAATTTAAATGTTTAAAGAAAAAAGGGCAGAGCAGCAAACTCAGCAAACAAGTAGAGAATTAAAAAATACTTAGCTGCAACCATGGCAACCAAAGTTCTAAAATTAACTTGAGGGTGATGTAAAAGCTTGCAAAGCCAGAATCTGCTATCAAGCATGGAAACAAGGGCCCAGGTTTTGCAACTGGATGAAGGCCAAAGAGGAAATTAAAGTGTTACTGAAAAACGAGGACCGTCCTGCCGTGAATATGAGCAGCACTTCACGGACATCTGATATTTCAGTGGCTGGTGATCTGATTAATACTGGCAGAATGGAAACGCTGCACAAAACGAAGAGGAAGAACGTTCTCCTAATAATGCTCTCCTCTGGTAACCTGGAGGAGTTTAGTTTCTTCTATTCCTGTCTTTCTTTTCTCTTCGAAAAATGCTGTGCATGTTTGAATCATCAAGGAAGCTGCCGTGGACATGGATTCCTTTAAATTCCTTATACTAAAAAGTCTTATCTGCACTAGAGAAATTTACAAAATGACTCCTACCAGTGAAAGTCTAGCATAGCCAAAGCTCTAGGGGAGTTTCCAACATTTTTACCAACAAGTTACTTACATCAGCTTTGTAACAGGTGGTCTCAAAATGCTCTGCTTTCTAACCTGATGGTGACACAGACTTGGTAAATGGGGCAAAGTCTCTGGCACAAAAGCTGTACTCTTTTTGTAGGACTTGAAAATGCTCTTGGTCATAGCAAGTTGCATCCTAGGGTCTAACATCACACCTAAACTGTGCATCTGTGTTATAAATATAAGTTCTACGACACTGCTGGCAGCTGACCCCAACCTACAGACATTACCTATGTGTTGTCTGGATCAAGCCACAGCCAGCGTTCTCCAACTGCAGTGGAGATGACAAAAACAGCATTGTAACACGGAGTTGTTTATCTGGAGGGCTGATCTGTACCCCGTTTTGAAGAATATGTATTAGAGTATTTTGTACTCATGAAAACTAAGATGCAAAGGAGATAAGCAATTAACCAAAAGGGTCTGAACCAGCCACAGGATATAGTTGGATCTCAACTGTATAAGAAATGCCCCAATATGGGTCAGAATGCAGCAAAATGGTGCCAGAGAAGAGAGATTTCCATGAAGGAGGAGCGATTAGATAATTCTAAAGAACAAGGGGAAAAAACCATGGGGATTTGAGGGAAGGAATATGTTAATGGAAAGAAAAAAAAGTTGTGCACCCAGCCCACAAAACCCAGGAGGTCTTTAGTGGAGTCTCCCACATCAGTGGAAGCTCTGTTCCATTGAGCAAATAAAGACAGAACATTCACATGGATTTTTCACTAAATTCCTTTGGGGAGCAGAAGCAAACTGATGTGACACCCCCAGACAATTGGCATCAGCACTGCCTAGCCTGTTCGATGGCCCATTAAGGGTCAGCTATACAATTGACCCATTGAGAGAAGGTAGAGGCTACACCGAATGAGTCCGCAAGGCATGTAGGGGCATGCCTATGGACAGAGAACTCTTAGGCTTTTCCATGCCATGTGCTGTGAAGCTTGTGTTTGGGACACAAGAAGTACAAGCCACATGGCAAAAGGGATATAAAGGGCAGGTACATTTTGTATTCATTCCTGCTTACCTCTGGAATAACTTTTCTACAAATGAAGCTCTGAACAAAGGACTGAATGACCCATCCAAGCTGTGGATGTGTTCCAAGGGACTTTCAAGCCAGGAAACTCACCAATACTGCTAAGAACTTGATATATGGACTTTGAAGTCTCTGTATAGATCAGAGTGCTTTATCATTTAACTGTTCTCTTCTTGTTTTTTCTTTTTTTCTTTGTAATAAACCTTTAGTGTTAGACACTAAAGGATTGGCTGGCGGTGTGGTATTTTGGATAAGATCCAACCTGATATTGACCTGGCAATGTGACTGGCCCTTAGGGGTCAGAAGAACATTTTGTATAGAGAGCATAGTTTTAAATAACTTCTTACTATACTGGACCTATGTGCTGATTGGGAGTCAGACAACTGGAATGCAGTAAAAGGGGGCTCTGTGATTTCTTCTTTAGCTTTTTGATAACCATTGTGGGAGATCAGGAGCATAGTTTGTGACTGTTTGGGGAGTCTAACTTCAGTGTTAACCACCAGTTTCGGGAGTATCTGCTCTCCCTTTTGCAGCCTGCCCTGACCTTGGCATTTTCAGTAAGGGCTGCCCCAGACACACTGGGTCACACTCCCCACAATATAATTTTGAGTGCTTTGCCTGGTATAATTTAAAGGGTCTTAAGTAGCATAAGACAAATTGTGAGAGAAAATAAAGAAACAACTTGCCCAAATCAGCAAAAGAGTGGATTTAATGCAAAAAGAAAGAAAGTCACCAGATCTGTGATGCTGCTGGCTTACAATCTAAACCTCTGTGGAAGGTTGGCATTTTAGCTAATTTTCCATGTAATCACTGTAAATCTTGGGGGTGGCAGGCAAGTTTCTAAACAAAACAGAATTTAAAAAAAATCATTCCAATAAAAAAGGTAAAGTACTCAAGCTTGAGGGAAGATGAGAAATTGTGCACTCTTCATCCATCCACCTGTTTTCATCAAATAAGCGCAAGTCTCAAAAGCACAGGCGCTTGATTTATTCTGGATGGTCTAAATCTATAAAATCTATGAGCCTATATAAACGTACACAGTTTAGATGGAACCAGCTATTGTGCAGGAATAACAGAGTTTACTTTAAATCACACGTTTACTTGTTTTACTTTGGGCTGGGCGTGGGGGAGGAGTAGACATCCATGGCATTAGCTAGAAATTGCAAATTAAGTACTTCCCAGATGTTGTGTTAGCAGTATGGACAGTTGGTACATAAGAGGGATAATAAGGCTTGAAGAGTTACAATGGAAGGGTTTACTGAGCCTGCAGAGTCAGCTGTACTTGGTTAGAAATACTGCTAGCTTATGTGTGATTTAGATATACTGTGGAGTGTATTTTTAATCAGCTTCTAAATGTAGTCTAATCATTCAAGGACTGTATGTTAAGAAACAGTCCCTGTGAAAAATTGCTAGCACAAAGTCTATCTTCTGTGACTGGTATATTACTTTTATGAACCCTATTTCTGTCTAGAAATGTGAAGAGAAATAGATCCTGTCAGATAAGCAGCCTGCATGGTTTCCCTCACTAAAGATACTGGTCTGATGATTTAGAAACCCTTAGTACACCAGAATCATGGGTAAAAATCAAAATAGGAACTGGAGAGAGACAAGGCCTAATATGTCATCTAGTCCACCCCCCCAAATGGTCCAGTCAGTCATATTTAATCTCACTGGTTAAGATACAGAGGGACATAGTTACGGTCTCTGCATTGCTGATTTCTGCAGGCAGAAAGCTTTCCTGGGTCAGGGATTTAGTGGTGCAAATCAATGACAAATACCATTCCAACAAGGGCCCTGGGTCCTCTGGTGTACAGCCCACGAAGAGTGCAGGGCTGGGCAGGGAGGGCGGCAAACCAGGGCAACCAGATGGAGTTGGGCTGATTCCTGAGTCAAGCCCAGACGGAGTTTAAATGCAGTTCTGTGTGGAAAAGTAACTGTATAAATGGAATCATGAGGTTCCATATTCATTAAGTTGCTCTGATTTCATTTCAGATGTGCTCAGTTTACAAGTAAATTTACGGGGGGGGGGGGGTTCCCTGGCTGATAGCCCTGCAAGCTCAGCATGGGACAATCATCACCAGTAACAAAGGTTCTGGCAATCCAACTGGTGCCCTCAGCGATGCTTATGTAGTGATGCCTGCGCAAAGTGCACCCCCTGCACTCACCACAGGGGCAAAACAAGCTCAGTATGTTTTAAACCAGACTTTACATTACTGTCATCACTGAGAAATAAACATCCTTCCCCTTTGACTATGTGTGGTCATTCCATATTCATGCCTACTGCGATGAAGACTAATTTATGTATTTTAATATACCACTAGGCAAGGTATGTTATCCCCACATGAGTTAATCTTAATAACCAGCTGGCATCGTATGAGAGAGTTTATTCTATTTGGGTGTTAAATTATGCATGAGTAAATATCACAATCAGGTGTGGTTTTTTTTAAATTTATATTGTAAAAGAAAAAGGAATACATAAAAAGCAGTAACAATGCTAAATCTGTCCTTAGGGCAGCTTTAAGATAGCCCTGTGTTTGATCATGAGAAAAGGGTGCTCTGCACAGCCTTTAAAACATTAACATGCCCTTGTGTTAATATAACAGAGCAATATAAAAGAAGAAAGCAGTTTCCACAACGAAGTCTCTCAGATATTGGTGCATACAAATGGCTATCTCACAGCCCTGAAACCAGGAAGACGACATTTTTTAACGCTGAATGGCAGAAGCATCCCACTTGATAACTAGAAAACATGACTGATGTGGAAAATGTTTTAAAGTTTGTGATTCTCTGGAAAAGACACTGTGGTTTTCACTTGCAATTTTTCCTCCTTGCTGTGTTTCCTATGATTCATCTGGATTATTTTTACGCCTGAAGGAGTCCAAAAGTTTTAGCTATATGACTATTATCTCCACAATGACCAGCAATGGTCCCCTATTCAGGGTGAAGCTTCAGAAGGCTGAGCTTTTGCATACCTGGAAGGTTTACCTTTGCATACACCCCGCTGCCCTATAGATTTCCTGGAAAACACACAACTTTAAAAGTTCACATTGTTATTGTGGGATTGGATGTAAAGTCTTTAGGGAGGAGACCGAACTTGAGAGTGTTATGAGCTTCAAAGAAATAGCTGAAACACAAACATTTGCATTTTAATACAATGAACTCCTAAGATACTTAAACTTAATTCAAGAAGGTTTAACTTCTTTCAATAAAGCATGTCTGGGATATGCCAGAAATTGCCATATCTGTCACACAGAGGTCCCTAGCACTTGTGATTTTTTAAAAAGAATCCTTGGAAATTTTTACAAGTGTTAGGTGTGTTTAACTTCACACCCTGTTCAAATTCCTCATCAGGTTGCTATGCATTCTGCCTCCTTAAAACTTCTCCTGGAGTTCATCCAAACACATTATTTTTTACTAGGTGCTGCAACACAAATTAATACCTGATCAGGTATTTTCTGACGAAACAGCATTATTGAAAAATGCCAATTTGGCGAACCCAAAGCATCTCATGAAAACATCTTGGGTTTGATGAACTTTAGTTTAATCACAGATGGCGTCCTGATGGAACCAGGCCTTGCTTCCAAGTAGGCTGCTGGGCATTCCATGATTGCCAGGGTCTGTGGCTCTGGGGCAGACCCGCTATACAAACTTCCTTCAGCCTGGGGACCTCAGGGCTTCTAGGGTCCACTGCAGTTTCACCATGCTCCTGAGGAGGCAGTTGGATGCCAGTTGGCCTAGGAGTCTGGAAGCCCAGCCCATATGGCAGGGCTGACAGGGACCCTATGCTGTCCTGACACCACAGATCCTGGGAGCCCAAGCAGCTGCTGCCTGAAATATTCTTGTTAGTTTCACCGCCGCTACAGTAACCAGTAGTTCAAGGTTATCATCCTCTGCCCCAGAGACAGAAAGTGGAAGAGTATAATACTTTGAACTGACAGAGCACCTTCCTTCAAAGGATATCCAAGAGCTTTGCAAAGATGAATAGCCACAAACCTCCTGTGAAGCTGGTGAACATTATTTTCATTTTACAAATGGAAAAAGCAAGGGAGACAGACAATTAAGTGTGTTGCCTAAGGTCACATACAAAATTTGTGGCAGAGTCAGAAAAAAGAATCCAGGTGTCCTGAGAGCCGGCGCTGGTACTTTAGCCAGGAAGCCCTTCTTTCCCCATATGTGATGTCTTCACTAGTACAAATAGGTGCATCTTTTGCAATGAGATTGTTAACACAAAATAGCTGTCTTGTAAAATCCTAGTGAAGACAATAGTATTGCCAACCCCAGATAGCTGAAAATAATAAATTGGGCTCTGAAAAGCCATGAGATTTTAAACCAGTCATGAGTTTTTAAAAAAAAATTTGGATTCATTTTATTTGCCTTACGGTTTGAGTTTTTAGGATTCGCTGGGGCCTCATTTTTATGCTTTCCTCTGCGATCATGAAGGCTATAAATCTTGACTAGTTACATCAAGGTTAAAGCTACGTCTTGAGTAGGATTTTTACAATGAAATATTTATTTCTTTGCAAAGACATTTATTTTTTATTAGTGAAGAGACCATAGACTAATCAACTGGTTGCAATTTCATTGCCAAGATCTGAAATATGCTGGGTAAATAAAATCATTTTGTGCACCTGAAGGAATGGCATCGATAATACATGATACCCACCAATCTTGGTCTGGAGACTCTGGTATGGCGACACATGGATGGGTCACAGTAATCTGTATGACACACTGCTTTTACCTGCCCTCCCATGATGTACATGCCCAACACTGCATGGAGCAGCAGACCTGTCACCTATTAACTGAATCTCAGAGGATAAGCTCTGATATTACTATATAAATGCAAATACTTCATGGATTACCTGTTAGTTGTGAAATGGAGTGCCATTAACTTATCAATAGTACATGTGTATAATTAATAGTGATAGAATATTAGAGAAAGTTGTCACTGCTATCATTTTCCTAAACACCAGAAAAAATGTCAATCTACAGGTCTTTGCACTACTAGAAAAATGGGGCCGAATGCAGGCCAGGTTCAGACAACTTTTGGGTTCCTTTTTTCATGGATTAAAACTAGATAAAGTTTACTATTATTTGCATTATTGTAGCACCTTGGAGCCCCAGTCTTGGACCAAGACCTCACTGACGGTATAACTTTACTTTTGGTGAAAGGTGTGAGGCAAAGTCCCAGCTGAAGTGCACTGGAGATTGAACTCCTACATATCCACATGCCAATACTGGCTGCCTTAGTCTCGTTCTGGATGGGAATGGTTCTTGGGGGAAAAGGACAGTTCTGTCTTCATGACCCATTCAGTCCTTAGTCTTCCTGCTGAAACTACCAACAAGGTTGACAACATAGACTACTGTCCATTGGTGGCCTCAATCCAGTTCCCAAATTCATTTATTACGGCCCACCAAAAAAGCTCTAACTTTCAGTTATCACCAACCTGGGCTGGATTTGAACCCCTTCAAGATGTGAAAACGTCTATTAATGAATAGCAGTCCAGAGCTATTATTCCAGGGGTATCATACATGTGACCGATGGGCTACGTACAGCCACCACAATGCATTTGCGTGGCCCATTGCACACTGGGGGGGGAGGGGTATGAAGTTCAAAATGTATATTCTAGCCCACAGACTGTACTTAGGCACAGAAAAACCCTCTCCTCCAAATAATTTTGACCCACCCGCACTAGTCTCACACTAGTCCCCACCACCAGTGACAAAAGACCTCTACATCTAACAATGACCTCCGTATTCAGGTCTTGTTTGGATTTGACGACACTTGTTGCATGATCTTGCTCTAATGCCAATTTCAGTCAAAAGTTCATATCCCATTGGCAAATCCATAAATTCTAAACCTTTACAAGCAAATCATGGGTGCATAAAGAAATAGAGAGATCATCTCCTTCAGTACTGTGCAAAGAAAATTTAGATTTCTTTTGTAGATGGCATTTGCTAGCATTTCAGACAGTAAATCAAGATATTACAATATCTGGGAGTCTATCCAGAATCTTCATTCCCCTTTGACATACATATTATAAAAAGATTTGGTCTCACTTCAGCAAGTTTTCACATAAATAAATTAAGCAAAAAATTGCTTTAATTACAGAATGGAGGAAACTGTTGCACTTGGCACAAGATTTGTTATCAGGCATGAATAATGGCAGGTGGAAGTGGACATGCCCGATTTGCTCTTACTAAAGATGGAGAGCTTGTTATTTATTGTAGAGAAATCATGGAAACGTTTATTTCCCTTTTGACCACTGCTGATTACCTGAACTAGTCATATCAAATTGTATATTATTCTAGATCGGAAAAGTACTTGTGCACAATGCAGAAAAAGAACAGAGTACTTCAAAAACAATATTCAGAGGCAGGAATCATGATTGTTAATCACTATGTCAAAATAATTACGGTATATGAGGACAAATGAAGAGATTTTGGTAGCCTACTTATGCTTTTTATTCTGCAGTGAGAGACTGCAGACAAATAATAATAATTAGTACAGCTAATCGTAGTTTAAAAAGCACTGCATTAGCTGATATGTCAGAGGAAAATGATCTTATATTGATAAATTCTTGAACCATGTGTAGCAGCAATAAAGAAGGTTAATAGGATGGTGGCTTATAAAATGTGCACAGTGTTACACAAGTCTAAACATATTGTGCTATTGTTTTATAAAGCCCTGGTGAGACCACAGTTGAAGTAGTGTCCAGTTTTTGTCAGCTTATTTGAAGTAAGACAGAATTAGGTTGGAGAGCATACAGCACAGAGAAACAAAGTCAATGAATGGGAAAAAGGGTCTTAAATATCAAGAGAGCGACAAAAGTGGGATTTATTTAGCCTTGAGAAAAGATGATGAATAGGTGACATGACTGGAGTATTTTAAATAGCTACGGGTTATTATAAAATTAAGCTTGATGATTTATTTTAAGGTTGTTGGACAGAGCAGAACTAAAGGGCATAGGTTTAAGTTTAGGAGGGAATAGATGTAAAAAGAATTTATGGATGTATTTGACAAAGAAAAGGGGGAATAGGTGAAATCAAGTTGTATTACTGTATTTAAACAAAAATTGGATGACTACAGAATTTAAGACGTTAAAGGGATATTGATTTCTATGCTTGACAGTAGCTGGCTGCCCTTTATGGGGTTCACAAGGGAATGTTTTTGGCTATCCATGCATGTATGTAAGACAGATCGGTAACAAATGGCATCTTAGGAAAAGATTAAAATACATTTTAAAAAAAGTTTTATGCTATTTCAAACATGTTTAAATAGAAACACACATGACATATTTACTTCCAGTCCTACATAATATGTGCATAACTGTGTTAGAAGATAAGGACTATAAAATAGCTAAGAGTTTAGAGGAACTAACAAATGACTTAATAACCCTGCAAGGTAGGTAAATATTATCCTTATCTGAAACAGATAGGTAAAGTGACTTGCCCAAGACCAAAGCAGTGTCAGAGGAGATTAGAACTCAAGAGCTCCTGGCTCCCAGTCCTGTGCTCAGACTAGCAGACCATGCCCTTTTCTCTACACACACTGATAGGGGATACTGTAACATCCATCATGTACAAAACAAAAAACATTTTCTGATGCAATTTGTTAATTATCCTCTAGTGTCTAAGCACTAAAAACCCCAGAACATTTCATGGTATTTTTCATATGCTATGTAAAATCCCTGTATCCAAGTGGCAGCAGGAGCCTGGAAACGTGGCTTACAGCATAAAAGCATTTGCCTTTCACCCAAATTTCTACCCATCAGTTTAAAAATTGATTGGACATGCACATCAGGAAAGGAGAATCAGAATCACATGGGTTTCTGGACTAAGTAGAACATAGGAAACATTTGGAATTGGAGTGCTTTTGTGACTCTGTTCTCTCTCCCTTTCCAATTTAGCTCATTTTAATCGTTTAGACAAACTCCTGCATGTTTTGTACTGATAAGGTTTCCATCAAAGAGTTATGGAGACTCAGGGCCTGATTCTGACCTCACACCACTGACTACAATGGAGTTATTCTTGACTTACATCGGTAAAATCAGGACTGTTCCCAAATCTTGTTCTCAACTACACAACACCACTTTGAACCTATTCTTCTCTTCAAAACATTTTAAATACCCCAGCAGTAAAAGGTGCAGTTTGCTTTGCTCAAGTCTTGCATGAAGGTTTCAAGAGCTGGCAAACTAAATCGTAATAGTGACCCAGGGCTCAGAAAATGATAGATAACCCTGGAGATCTCTGCTAAGAAAAATGGATCATCAAATGCCACTTTCATACTTTGGTGTACAACTTCTTTTCTGGGAATTCTATAATAGTTTTGATGGGATTAAAACAAAGAGCCGCCTCCCTAGCTAAGATAGCTAAAAGTTTAATTAGATACACTTGCTTGCTGTGCCGTACTTCCCAAAGAGTCTCATGCATATTCATCACAGTAATTATAGCAGCAAAAAAAATCCCCCCACAACTAATTATGCCACACTCCTCGTCTTCCACAAGCCTGGAATTTTTACATAATTACTACTGAAATTAATTGCAGGTTAGTTCATTTTGCATTTTGTCTTTCAAGCTTAATTGAAAATTATTTTTTTTCAAACCAAGTCGTTGCAAGCATAGTGCTTTACCTCAGACTGTGCTGTACACCAAAATACTCTCTTAATAGCTTATGGGACATACAGCATTGTAAATGTCACCATTTAAAATAGATTTTTACAGTAAATATAGTATTTATGAGAACAAGTACAGTATTTCTTAGTACCATGTTTGTTTCAAGATATCTGCCTGCCGCTGTCCACCATCTACCCAATACATTCAGAAACATGATGTCACCCTCCTAAGCTCAAACACCTCTAGTGGTGCCACACTTAATTCTGGATCTAGTTGAAAGCTGCTCTTTAAAGAAAAAGATGTCCCAGCTTTTTCCACAGACCTGTGCCTATGCCTTCTGAAGTGACTAATGCTTTTGGTCCCTCAGCTTTTTTTTAAAAAAAAGGTCCTGATTTTTCAGAACGGGCTGAGCACTCGTATTTTGAAAACCAGGTTCCTTGTACAGAGTTTCAAGTTGGGCACCCCAAATTTGGGTCACCCTAAATCACTCTTCTTTTGAAAATGTTAGCCCTGGTTTCCCTATGGCCCTTGCTTGCTCCTTTCATCCTTTCTCTTCCTGCAGTCCTCTGACTGACTACATGCCTTCCAACTTCTACAACAAAATGAGGAAGCGGTCCTACAGACAACAGCCTGCTTCACCATACAACCCTGACTCATCCCTAAAGCACCACCCGTCTTGTATACCAAATGAGACGGGGGTCCTGGAGTGAAAAAGTGTGTGATCATGTAATTAAAGACCGTAACATAATCGCCAAAATAATTCCTAGAGCATAATTTCTAGATCCAGCATGAGGAGCAGAGACAGCACAGGAGAGTGCGAATAAAATCATGAATGGTGTGGAGAAAATGAATAAGGAAGTGTAATTTACCCCTTTACAAAAACACTAGAACCAGGAGTCACCTGATGAAATTAATAGGCAGAAGGTTAAAAACAAACAAACAAAAGGAATTACTTCTTCACACAACATACACTCAATCTGTGGAATTCGTGGCCAGGGGATGTTGTGAAGGCCAAAACTATAACTGAGTTCAAAAAAGAACTAGATAAATTCATGGAGGATTAGCCCATCAATGACTATTAGCCAACATAGTCAGGGATGCAACCCCTAAGCCTCTGTCAGAAGCTGGGTCTGGATGACAGGAGATGGATCACACAATTGCCCTATTCTGTTTCTCCCTCTGAAGCATCTGGCACCGATCACTGTCAGAAGACAGGATACTGGGCTAGATGGGCCATTGGGCTGACCCAGTATGGCCGTTCTTGAGAGACACAGTCTGCCTGCTCTCAGTTCCTGGTCTTGCACCACAGCAACCAGGAGGAGCAACTACATAGAAATTCCTGTTCAGTCTTTGTGATTCCCAGTTAGAGCATGTCCAGTCCAACAGAATCTTCTAAACATTTAGCTACCAAACACTAGCAAGTCTCTACTGTATGTACCAACTGAAATGTTTCAAAGGTTTATAACTTGGCCAAAGGAGGGTGTTTTTTCAAGGCAACAGCAAAAGGCATAACCCTAA
The DNA here is from genome assembly GCF_013100865.1 of Trachemys scripta elegans. Lineage (NCBI taxonomy): Eukaryota > Metazoa > Chordata > Testudines > Emydidae > Trachemys > Trachemys scripta. Next base: position 79,446,722 of record NC_048301.1, read on the forward strand.
TACCAGAGCAACCCTCCTGACCAATTTCAAGTCCCTGCCCCAAAGCACAGAAAGCATAGAGCAATGCATCTAAATGGTTGAAAGAATTTTCTTTTTAAACCTGGGCAAAACAACATATTTTCCCCTAACCTCATTCTGAGAAATGATAGACCTGCTTTTGATGAAACTTTCAAATAAAGAGTCAGTCTCAGGCAAACACCTGGCACAGCCAATTTCAGTCCCAAAGGTCAAAGTCTGGCAAAGTTTTAAGCAACTTTGGCTTTCGTAAAGTTGTAAGCAAATGGGATGTGTTGGGGAAAGTTAACTGTAGGTGGTACTACCAGCTCTGCCTACGTTACGGTGTGTGATTTTGTACTGAGTTTTGAGATGTGGTTTGTATGATTGATGCCATACAACACAAGTTTATACTATATTGTAAAACATCTAGATCTCCTGCTGTGTGGAAGCTGACACAAGAATGCAGAAACCCTGGGGAGACAATAGGGAAATCAGAAGCAACTATAATTTTATTATTTTTAGCTTGATTTGAACTTTTCATTTGCAATTCTGAATTCTTTGGATGAGCAAAGCTGTCAGGCAACAGGCCAAGAAAATAAAAAAAATAAAAATCATGAATATCAGATTAGAATCAGAATATCAGATCTAAACATCATTTCTAAGGGAATTTTGTTTTTGCTGGTGGTAGAATCATGTGTTAAACAGGAAGACAAAATCTAAAGTACTGTAGCACACATTGGTAGGTGTATTTATGGCAACCCGCCCCCTTTACATTTCTCAAGATCCATGAATATATAATTGTATGAAAGTCTCATTAAATCGTTCTCCCTGTGTAAAAACTCATGAGATGGTTTTGAGTAAATTCCATCACAATATTTCCTTATTAATCTTTCACACTATGGATGGGTCAGTGCTGGCTGTATCTCTGCGGTTGGCATGGGGGAGAGGGAGGAAAGGAACTTTGAAGACAATTTTCAAGTGATTTCATTTTTTGTAGCAGTCTGGAGAGAGGTCCTTTTTTAGGAAAAAAGTCAAAGGCTCACATGAAAGCTACAATGCCAGGCCTGCATCCAAGACAAATGCCTGGGTGCCTTTCACATGTTTTGTCTAGAAATGAAATCTATCTCCAAGAAGATACAAGCCCAGGGACATGGTCTCCATAAGACTACCTGGTTCCCAGAATCTGAACAGTAGGGCCAGGTGAGAGGGTGGGTGCATTTCAACATGACTTCCGTTTCAATACTGCTGTCACCAGCAGCACCTCCTCTCACCGTGTAACAGTTATCAATGCTGTCTCAACAAGATTAGGGGCAAGAACTGCAGTGCAAAGCCTAAGATCTGTACAGAGGTCATAAATGAGAGAGAGGGCGGACAACCAGAAAAATAAGAAAGGCTAAGTAACACAGTCAGAATAGGTTTGTGAGATCAGAGAGAGGGGAGGAGGTTAAAGTGGTGAAGTAAAGCTTTCCCCCACCAATCCCTGAAAGAGAGAGAAATTCATTCTCTACATCAGTGTCTTCTGAAACACATAATAGTTATTCATAGCTGATCTCTGTGACCTTGGCTAGCAGTTTCCAGCATACAATTTATGCTCCCACAAAGAGGCCCAGTGCATACCCAGCATATACAACCCAAGCAGTCAGAGGCTCTCTCACGAGTCCATGCCACATGGACACGTGAACTGGCTCAATATAAAGGGTATTTTATCTATACCTAGCTATGCCCTTAACAGCAACATAAGCTTTTAGTCCCAAGTAAATAATTTCTCACAAAAAGCAAGTCAATCCATCTGTCAGAAAGCCTCATCTTAGAGCTTCTGAGCACCATTTTCTGGATTTTATCAGTCTAAAACGTTTCCTTCCGCCAAAGATGCATCATAGCAGCCTTGCAAGAGTTTAGTCAGTCAGGACATTTTTGACAGGAAAGGTAGTGGTGGTTGTAGGGCTGACAAGTAAAATATTCATTTTTCCATCATCCCCATGGAGAGATAATGTAGCTGAATTGGTAGATTTTTCATGACAATTTTGCAAGGCTGCACTATATGGAACTGGTGGGACACAGAGAACAAAAGCGGCAATAAACAGGACCATTACCTTCTCTGAAGTCTTACTTTAAAAATGAAGCTCTTCTGAACAGCCTAGCCTCTGTTTATTGATATCATGAGAAAACCACCACCATTCAGTGGGGATGAGCTCAGGTTATTAAAATCAGTTTTCCTTGCCTTACCAGTATGCTCCAGAGAACCAAGGAAGGTGCAGCAAGGACAAATATCCAAGGTAACACAGTCTTCTGTCACAAAATTACCACTAAGATTCAAGCTACCAGTCATTTGATGAGAAGGGGAAGCTATCACTGCTACCTTTTCTTTTGATTAAACAGGTGAAGGATGGAGGACCCAAAAGACAAAGGGTTTAAGGATAATGTAAGCTATGCCTTCAGATAAGAGAGAGCTCTGAAAAGCTTTGTGGCAATATAGCCATCATGTTAGGGAATCGTAACACGGTTGTCCCCAGACATTTAACACAAAATTTTACCTACCTTGTATATTGGACCTAACCTATGAAATTTTGTGACTGAATGATGCTAGAGCCTTGGACACAGCAATGTTACATTAGGGTTAGGGCATATGATAAAAATTTAGTGCAGATGGGATTCGCCTGTAAAACAGAATTGTGTTTTCACCATGTTAGGAAACACATCATAGCCAGATTGCCTAAAATGATTATTATAATGAAGATGGACCCTTAATGGCCAAAGGGAATTGCTCATTTTAATGCTCCTGAGAACAAAGCAAATAGTACATTTCCAGGGATGGATCAGGGAGTAATTAAAAAGATAATAAAAAGAACACTCATTGAGGCCAAGATCCGAGGGTGTCAAAAAGGCACTGAGTACAACTGTAAGTAAGAAGGTATGATTAGCGATCTCTTACCAGTAACACAAATGAATGGGTGGTATTTGTTCTACATCGGTAGTTTAGGGGCTATTGAGCCTATGAGCTGTGTGTATTATTAACTAGGAGGTACTGAATAGATTAGGCTAGGTGTAGTGTCTGAAAGCAACAATTTCAGTCTCCTGGATAATTTGTAATCCATCAAGTAAAATCCCTACTTGTTTTTTGAACTGTCTAATTTAAAAAGGGAAAGAAATGTTGAAAATTCAAAAGCATGCTTTTTATTATAACAACATGCATTGAAATAGTGCCTCTATAAACCCAAAGTGCTTTACAGACTAATCTAAGACCATGTAAATTAAATGCCATCTATCAGTGTTCTTTTAATGGCCGACAATACTAGCACATGTGCATATTACATATATGGAATACATGGTTTGGTGTGAAGTGCTCTGAACTCCTTTGATTACATACAAAGTAGTCTGTTTTCTATGGCAAGAATCAAAACACTTGGAACACCCTTTAGGAAGCCATATGTATCAGTTTCAGAGTATAATTCTACTGCATATTTTCTAATAATTTGTGTGTATACGCCCAGAAACATTTTGGGGGAAAAAAAATCAGAAAAAATGAATTTAAAGGAACTAGAAACCTTCTTGCATCTGAAGAAGTGAGGTTCTTACCCACGAAAGCTTATGCTCCCAATATTTCTGTTAGTCTTAAAGGTGTCACAGGACCCTCTGTTACTTTTTACAGATTCAGACTAACATGGCTACCCCTCTGATACTAGAACCCTTCAGACTCCAGCAAGGTTGATTGTGCCACTCACTTTCACTATTCCAACACCATTCTTCTGCCTTAATTAAATATCAAATTTGTTAAGTAGATCTGCAGATTTAATTAGTGCTGCAATTTAAATGAACTTGCTTCCCCTTGGAACTAAGGAAGGTTACTGAGTTGACCTCAATCTCACCTAAAATCCCATTTGGAAAGATGCTGAATGCAGGAGCTTATCCTCTATTGATGCAGTTGAACAACACATTCTCTGTGGCATGATGCTATATCCTCCTGCATGTTTGAATATTATTTGAAAATAAATAAGGAACAGGACAATTACAGGATAACTTTTATCTGAGAAAAGGAAATGCTACATTAAAGAATATCCATTTACCTATTAACATAGGGAACAGGGAGAATATGTAACCCTGTTTGGCTCTGAAATAGTTATTTCAATCTATCTTAGTAAAAATATGGCATGATTTTCAGAAATGTTGAGCACCCTCAAATCCATTTGGCACCTTCCATTTTTGACCTGCTCTTCTGACAAGAACCATCTCTTTCAGCTGTTGATTCCAGATCCTCAGCACAGGAGCCAAGAGACAGAAGCACATTTGATGAGATAGTCAGGGCTGTGGCACGGAGGAGCAAGTATGAAACCAATTAGAAGAGAGAGGGGACCTGGGAGAGAGTTTATTTTGGTGTTCTGAATGAGTGCAAGGGAGCAGCAGGAGTCTAATTTTGGAACGTTTCCTCTCAGACACACAGCATGGGCATTTTCTTAGGAATTAGCAACTCCCATGGTAGTCTCTCCGCAAAAGTGCATCTTCACATAAGGGACGTGGGGGACACCAAAAAGTCTGGGAGGCAATGTCAAGGTGTTCTCTCCCCCAAACTAAGAATAAAAAGAGTTCTGGGCTTGGCTGTCAGCAACGTCAGACCCACATCACTGATACCTGGGGCCATCACAAATTCATAGTCCATTTTGGTCAATTTCACGGGCAGAGAGTTTTAAAATTGGTCAATTTCACAATTTCAGATGTTTACAACTGAAATTTCACAGAGTTGACACCGTGGGGGGTCCTGACCCAAAAGGGGATGGGGGGGCAGTGTCGCAAAGCTGTTGTAGGGGGGTTGCGGGATTGACATCCTCACATGTGTGATGCCTTCAGAGCCCAGCTTCCTGCAGCAGGAGGAGGCTGTGAAGCCAGCAGCTCTGGAGTTTCCTGCAGCAGGAGGAGGTTCCCAGAGGTACAGGTGTATCTGATCGCCCTGTGCTGCTGGGAGCACCCCAGCCAGGAGATCCTAGCTGCTAGCCCCAGGACGTGGCAGATTAATGCACAAGCCCTGGTCAGTTTTGGGAAAAATGGGCACCATGTGCTGTGGCAGGAGCCGTGGTGGGCAGAAGCCCTGAGCCCTGGCATGAGCCATGGGTGGCAGAAGCCCTGAGGTGTGGAAGCCTTGAGCACGGGCAGAAGTCGTAGCACTTTCTCTTCTGCCCTGCCTCTGGAGGTAGTTCTGGTCTCCCCACCAAGAGCGGCTGTGCAGGGGAATGACAAATCCTGTCCCTCCCCAGCCTGGCCTGGTCTAGCAGCTAGGAGCCCCGGATGGGGCACTCCCAGCTGCATAGGGAGATTAGATTTCATGGGGAAGGGCTTATTTCACTGTCTGAGACAAGTTTTTCATGCTGTGAAATTGGTAGGGCCCTACTGATATCCAGTCCCTGTACCAGGCAGGCTGTTTCCTTTATGCTTATACGTTAATTCTGTTATCTCACTAAGATTTCAGGCCACAAATCCCTAAGGGTTACGGCACTTCTCAAATGGTTATTGTGATGCTGGCTCTGGACAGAACCCCAGGAAGACAAGGGTCATTCAGAAATGCACTTGCCAAGTGCATAACTATTCAACTACAGCTGTCAACTCTAATTAGGCAGAAACAATAGTGGCCATATGGACAGATTGATTTTTGAAATGTAAATAAATATTGTATCAAGAGCAAACCACAACTAAAAGTCTCCAGTACAGAAAACTTCTCCCCACATTCAACACAAGATATTCCTGTGAATCTTTAGAACTACACCGGAGTCTTATGCTCTGTTTAGATACAAACCTACAGAGCATAATACATAATAGCTTTTTACAGTCTACAGTATCTAGTTTCTCCTGAAGGGAGTTTGCCAATAAATTGGGTTTCACAGACTGAGAAGATCACCATGTCTTTGAAAGTGACTTTCAAAACTGGAGCAAAGGAAGGGCTTGCTAAGTCGCAATAGACTGCACCTAGGAGGATAACTGAAATCAGTTTGAGAATACAACGACAGGTAGAGAAATTGATGATGATTTAACATACTACCCACCCTGTCTTCAATCACCACATCTTTCTCAGACTCCAAACAGAAAGTTCGGCACACAGCACTTCCATAACGCTTATGATTCGACCTTGTTCTTCACTAAGTGTTTTACAGCATCTTTTTTTTGGCTTCACTTGCAGTGGATCCCTAGACCAGTGGTTTTCAACCTGGGGTCCATGGACCATGTCCAAAGGGTCCGTGAAAGGTTGTCATTACCAAAGAACAGTGGTTCGTGGACCTCTGGGGGTCCATAGATTATGTCTAAGATTTCCAAAGGGATCAACACCTCCATTCAAAATATTTAAGAGGTCCACAAATGAAAAAAGATTGAAAACCACTGCCCTAGACACAGCATGGGTCTTCATTGGATCCATGGCCCTGAACTAGTCAAATCCCCACCCCAATTCCTACCACAGAGTCCTTACCTTTACTCTCAGGTCACCATTTTAGAATTCAAATCCCCAGTTCTTTCCTTCCCTCCCCCTCAAAATAGCTGTCCTCACATCTTTCCCCTCCGTGGGTGACCATCTCAGGTTCATATCTATACCTATCTGGCCAGCAGGCAGGGATAGCTGAGCAGTAAGACAGTTACTCTCACCACAGTCTGGGTTCACCCCACTGTGTCTCAATATTACCAGCTGGGAGAGTGGGAATAGCTGGAAGTCCCTTGCTCAAGGATGCACATTGGTTGAACGTGGGTCTGCTGAACAGCAGCACAAGCCAAGGTTCCTTTTTTAGAATATTTACTGGACACCTCCATGCCATTAACCTTTCAAAACTAACAAGGTCTGCATTTCTGTCATACAATCACTTTCAGTGTTAGCTGCTATCCACATGTTTTAATGGCACGCATTAAGTGTGTGAACACTCCTTTAACTTCTCATTAAGGTAGCTTCTTGGCTGAAATCCTGAGTCTAACTCTGTCTTCACTCACTGTTTGTTCTGTTTGTTTCTCTGCTAACTGGAATTAATATAAAGTATTTAATTTCATGAATTATGCATCCTGATAAAACGAGCATTTACATTGCACTGCATTTTAAAGTGTGGGCTGAGTCAAGATAAACACAATTACATAGCCCAGGGCCAATACTTCCAGAATTACTTTTAAACAAAGGGGAAAGGATTTTCAGTGCAACATCCAACAGACAAAAACTTCATGAAATTTAGTTAAGTATACTACTCTGCCAATACATGCAGAGAAATGCTGCAGTCAAAAATCTGTAAGCATTCACTATACGCTTAGTACTTGGGCTAGTAGGAGTAAGGTAGATGTTTGAAACCCTGTACACAAACTCTCCTTTTCAGCTGGGACATGTTTCTGTTTCATTTCTCCATCGTAGAGTGTTCAAGTTTAGTTAACAGTGAAAATGGTTAGTTATATCAATATTAACAAAGACCCGTTGGAAGCTGGTAAGGATAGTTGGTGCCGTGCCTAGGTCCTAGCCTACAACTGAATGCGGGTTCCTGAAGAGCTCTCTCCAAGTCCCTAAAAATTCCTCTCTCAATGACTTACTGCAAACCAACTAGCACTGGAAACCTCCCCTTCCTCCCTGCTTCTTATGGCATCAATCTGTTTTCTCCTATTGAATTCCAAGCTTCTCCTGCTATACAAATAAAGCCCTTGAGCTTTCAAATGTCTGCTTTAAAAGACCTGCTTCTACCTGTCCATCAAGGGAATTCCTGTCCTAAAGGACATTCCCTTCCAGCTTCATAGGTGGGATTCTGAAGCTCAAGGACTTCTTTTTTCCCCTGAAAGCCAAGGTTTGTCCTAAAGGAAGCCTCTTGATTGTAGGTAATATGGAACTGAATGCACCACAGCAGGAAAAATCATTGCAGCCCTATTGCACTCAGATAATATCAGTTCAGATGCCTGCAGGGTAAAAGAACCCACTTCAAATCCATGCTTTTATAACTTGGTTCCTTTTTAATTATAGCTTTAATTCTTTGGTCTGTTCTTGACAGTCAACTTTGCTGGTAAAACCTAAGCCCATTATTTACCTCCCCCTCCCTCCGCCCCATTTAAAAAAAACACCACACACATTTGTGGTGATTCACTCAGTCATGTGCCCATATTTACTGCTCTGCCTCTGAGCTATATTATGCATATTACATTTGGAAAGCATTTAGGCTAAAGCAGTCTTAAGTTTATGATCCTATTGGTTTTAAAAAGCAAATGTTAATGAAATATGTGCTACTTACAGAGAAGTGCAAGCCCAGTGGGAGCCATTTTAATTAATACAGTGTGTTCAAAGAAAAACAAATGTAATTCTCCCTCATCTGTCAACCAGCTGTACTGCAACCTGAATGCAGGGAGTGAAGAGAACACCGATAAAGCAAGTCTGTGAGAAAAGCCAGACAGAATTGGGACTTGTGAAAGGAAAGCTGAGAACCTAAGCCAATTCCATCAATATTGGGTTGATTTTTTTAAAGTAACATTCACTTTTTATATTCTATAAATTTTTTACCATTCTCTCTGGCTTCAGGCTTAACTTTCATAACTGAGGTTAGCAGTTGATTCTTTAAACACTCTTCCCCGAGGAGTACTCTGATTTTGTCCTACAGCATTCTGGTTACACGGGCTTGTGAGTTCAGACTTGAAAGTAGAATGGCAGCAGGCATGGGGAACCAGAGTTCACGTTGGCAGGGCTGGCACTAGGAAGTTTTTTCCCCACAGACAAGCTCGCTAATATCCACCTTGCCAGTCAGCACTCTCCCATACAAAAGTCACTAAAAGCTTGATTCTAATCTCACTTACACTACTTTAACTCCACTGACATCAAACTCCTAATTTAAACCAGTATAAATGACATCAAAATCAGGCCCTGAACATTTTGCTGACCCGAATATTGCTTCGCCTAGGTCAGCCACTCACCTTGAAGTATTTGCCCCTTTAAAGGCTACAATGCTCTTGCATGCAATAGGGATTTAAACCCTTCACACATGTGTTCTCATTTTCAGAATGAGCCACATTAAGATTGGTCAAACAAGATCCCCTCCCCGCCTCATCTGAATTGATCGTTATTTGGAATCAGTTTAACAGACTAATACTGGAGTCTAGCTCCAGGCGTTTGGTGGAGCTTATACTGACGAGCAGACATGTTTCATTTTCTGACCAATGCCAATGAATTTTTAATACACTGTGCTGCTGAAATAAAATATTTTCCATCAGAATCTGATCCTGACCTTGCAAGCCTACACTCCATAAAATTATTTTCAATTCACCAGAGATACAGAACAACTCGGGCCCAATGGACATGGCTGCCAAGGGCTGATGAGCTTTGTCAAAGCCTATCTTGCCAATTGAAGAGAAGCTGACTCCTCTCTTCCAGATCCGATCAGGATATCCAAGAGCTGTTAGTTGAAAAGTATTTAAGCTGAGGCATAAACTCATCTTGCTGCAGATTTGCTCTAGATACCAGGGCAGTCTACAAGACATTATTCAAAAGTGTTTTCTTTTATTAAAAAACTTCCCATATATACGAATATTCTACACAGCCCTGCTTTGCCTACATCAAGACTCCATTCAGCTATGTCCCATTTTAGACCCGTTCTGTACACTTCACCCAACCTTCTTTCTTCACTGCTCTCTTTGTGACAAAACGTGCCTGGCATTTGTGCAAGCATGTGGGGGAAAGGAACGGAGAAAGTGGAGTTCCAAGGAGCCTTCCTCGCCTCTTAGGCATTCCTTCCATATAAAGGCCATGAACAATTGTATGCCTTAAGCTTTTCTCCTAGGGATGGGTAAGCAGTGGGACCAAAAGGAATGAGGACAAGTAAATGGTAGGGCTACAGATACAGCTACTCCTCACTGAGCTATTACAGCAGCTCGGCCAGGAAGAACAGAGCATGTTGCATTTGTCTAAGGGTGATGCAGAAGGCACACTCCCTTGCTTGCCAGAGAGCATGAGGATGACTCTATGGGGTGTCCAATGCAGGGAATTTCTTTAATCGCATTGTGATGGGTTGGACCGCCCTTCTGGGGTGCCACCTGATGTACTGGGATTTCACTGAGCCTCTCTTGCTCAATCAGCCAGGGTTCCCTCTTCCCGGTTTGCTGAATTAGGCTCTCCCGACTCTTGCAGCACACACACACACACACACACAGCCACAAACTGAAGTCAGGTCTGTGTGAGAGGACCCCCCCAGCACCCCTTTTGGGAGCTAGACCCATAATACTGTCTTGCACTGTATAGAAAAATCCGCCCTCTTCCTCAATGTGAAGAGAGAGGTGTACGGCTTCTTCCCCCCCCCCATTAGAAATTACGTAATCTCGATTTTATTATAAACAAGAAATAAGCTTAACAACTACAAAAGGTGAATTTTAAGTGGCTAAAGGGATAGCAAACAGAACAAAGCAGATTACCTTAGTAAATAAACAAAAACAGCAGACTGAGTTTAACACACTAGATAGGTAGGATACAAATTAACAAATTCTCACCCTGAGTGATAAACAGTCTGGCAGATTCTTAAGGCACAAGTTGCCTTGACTTTCCCAGGTTTTCTTACACAGACTAAAGATCTTAGCCTAGGACCATCACTTCTCACAGTTCAGTCTTTGTTCCTGAAGTGTTTTCAGGTGTGTTGTAGGCAGAGTGAGGACCCTCATATTGTCATTGTCCCTCTTTTATATCTTTCCCTCACTTGCTGGAAAGCTTTTTTGCTGTGACCTGGGTCAAACAGTTCCCATTGTATAGAGCTATCCTGAGAGGTTTCTATTCCACACAGTTCCTGGGGTGATCCTTGTGCTTGTGTGCATTTCTTCAATAAGCCACTAACATTGTTTGGCCTCATCCAATGTAGTGTATTTGAAATACAGAGACATGGTGAATATTCCCACCTTCAGATACAAAAACGATACATGCATACAAATTGGATAAACGCCTTCAGTAAATCATAACATTTCCAATGATACCTTACACGAGTCATCTTGCATAAAGTACATCTCAGTTCTGTCATATCCATATCATAAGCATATTTCCATAAAGAATATGGAGTGAAACGTCACAGGCACAACTTGGCCTTTTGTGTTCATTTCCCAGCCAGACTTGGTACCATAGTTTTTCCCTCTGACAATGGGTCCCCCTTGTACATTAGAATCTATTTCTCTCTTACAATGTTCGTAACCCTCTGAAGAAAGTCAGAAAGACTCCTGGAAAGCAAGTCATCACAAATTAGCTTTCTAGACCAGTGGTTTTCAACCTTTTTTTCATTTGCAGACCCCTAAAAAAATTCAAATGGAGATGCGGATCCCTTTGGAAATCTTATACAGAGTCTGCGGACGCGGACCACAGGTTGAAAACCACTATTCTAGACACTAGACTAAAATGCTTTAATTTACTCACACTTGCATGATCAGTTGCCTTGAGTTCATTATAAACATGCTCCAACAAGGTTGGAAGTCTGTATTCCCAAGACTGTAGTGGTGGAGCTAGGTGAGACAGTTCACTAGCCTTTATCTTGCAACAACCGACTGCAAATGAACATGGTTTTTATTATTGAAATTATTTAAACAGAAGTGCAATCCTAAGAGCTTAGAATGTGTATCTAGACAGAACACTGAAAAATGTGGCAAATGACATGGCAATAAAGCAGTTAAGCAAAAAATGCTGTCATGGTCCCACTTTAAATCTTTGGGTGATTACTACACTGTTTCAATTTTTGCTGAACTCATTATTGTAGGGCTCAGTATCGAAGCTCATCTGGTAAATCATCAGTCATTTGGAAGTGTACCTGCCATGCGGAAGTGCAATAAAGGGACAGCTGGTTTATTGTTCCTTGACGAATATAAATTTTAATATTTGTTCTAACCTCTCTTTTTTTTCCATTTGGCCTTTTCTACTTAGAAAATTATGCATTTTAAGGTATTATGCTTCCCCCGCTGCCCCCTGAAACTTCCTGACCCCTTATTATTGGATTTTCAGCTTGACCAATGCTTGCTTTGCTGATTAAAAGCAGTAGAGATGGTGTTGCCATCACATTTATTTGAGCAGGATTTATCAATAACTTTTAGAATGATCAGTAATGAAGTTTGTGAACTAAGGAAAATGGTTCTCATGTTACCCAAGTAACTGAACAGAAGTAGTTCAATGGCCAGCACTGAATGCAGAACTTTGTCACTTTATGTTACTAAATGGTATTGCTTAGATGATTCATGTTTTATATAAAATTGTTTCGTTTTATGCCAAAGCTTGGAAACTGCAGTCAGATTTTCAGAGGAAATTGGTGATTCCCAGTTGCTGCTTAGAACTCTGCTTTTAAAATTAAATAGTTATTTGAGGTGTCAGACACAGTATCATTTTTGAATACCCAGGTATATCAAACTGTAAGGAGGACCTGTCAAACCAACTAATCATTGTGAACAGTTTTAGTTCAGGTTTAAACCAAACAAAAGAAATATTTCTTCACACAACGCACAGTCAACCTGTGGAACTCTTTGCCAGAGGATGTTGTGAAGGCCAAAACTATAACAGGGTTCAAAAAAGAACTAGATAAATTCATGGAGGATAGGTCCTGTGATGGGTTGGATCACAGAAACCCCCTTGGGAGCTGCCACCTGACGTGCAAAGACTACCTCTGCTCCTGTTTTCCCTGCCAGCTCAGGACTCCAGCACCCTGTCTTGCTGAGCCAGACACTCCCGTCTGCTCCAACACAGACCCAGGGTCTGAATCACTTGTCCCAAAGCTGCAAGTTTACCTGAAAACAGCTCACAGAAGTGTGCTTATCTTTAGCACTCAGATGCCCAACTCCCAATGGGGTCTAAACCCAAATAAATCCGTTTTACCCTGCATAAAGCTTATGCAGGGCAAACTCATAAATTGTTCGCCCTCTATAACACTGATAGAGAGATATGCACAGTTGTTTGCTCCCCCAGGTATTAATACATACTCTGAGTAAATTACTAAGTAGAAAGTGTCAAGTATCAGGGGATAGCCATGTTAGTCTGTATCTACAAAAACAACAAGGAGTCTGGTGGCACCTTAAAGAATAACAGATTTATTTGGGCATAAGCTTTCATGGGTATTGAATTGATTGAACTGGCCCTGTCAACACTGGTTCTCCACTTGCGAAGTAACTCCCTGCTCTCCATGTATCAGTATATAATGCCTGCATCTGTAACTTTCACTCTATGCATCTGAAGAAGTGAGGTTTTTACCCACGAAAGCTTATGCCCAAATAAATCTGTTAGTCTTTAAGGTGCCACCAGACTCCTGGTTGTTTAAGTAGAAAGTGATTTTATTAAATACAGACAGTAGGATTTAAGTGGTTCCAAGTAGTAACAGACAGAACAAAGTAAGTCACCAAGAAAAATAAAATAAAATGCACAAATCTATGTCTAATCAAACTGAATACAGATAATCTCACCCTCAGAGATGCTTCAGTAAGTTTTTCTCAGACTGGACACCTTCCAGGCCTGGGCACAATTCTTTCCCCTGGTACAGCTCTTGTTCCAGCTTAGGTGATAGCTAGGGAATTCTTCATGATGGCTCCTCTCCCCCTTGCTCTCTTCCACCCCTTTATATATCTTTTGCATAAGGCGGGAACCCTTTGTCCCTCTGGGTTTCCACCCCCCTCACTGGAAAAGCACCAGGTTAAAGATGGATTCCAGTTCAGGTGACATGATCACATGTCACTGCAAGACTTCATTGCCCACTTGCCAGCACACACATATACAGGAAGACTCACAGGTAAACACAGCCATCTGCAGATAATGGTCCTTGTTAATGGGAGTCATCAGGATTCCAAACCATCATTAATGGCCCACACTTTGCATAATTACAATAGGCCCTCAGAGTTATATTTTATATTTCTAGTTTTAGATACAAGAGTGGTACATTTATACAAATCGGATGATCATACTCAGTAGATTATAAGCTTTGTAATGATACTTTACAAGAGACCTTTTGCATGAAGCATATCCCAGTTACGTTATATTCACTTACTCCCATATTTTTCTAAAACTATTCCAGTTACATTATATTCACTTATTATCATGTTTTTATAAAACCATATAGACTGCACAACGTCACAGGTCCATCAATGGCTATTAGTCAGGATGGGCAGGAATGAAATCCCTAGCCTCTTGTATGCCAGAGCTGGGAATGGGTGACAGGGAATGGATCACTTCATGATTACCTGTTCTGTTCATTCCCTCTGGGGCACCTGGCATTGGCCACTGTCGGAAGACAGGATACTGGGCTAGATGGACCTTCCTAGCATGTAGAAGCCTCTATCTAAGATCACCACAAAGTGTACAACAGATTAAATCTATAAGAAGAGCCCATGTCCCCTCCACCTATCTCTACAAGTCTTTCAGATGAGATGGAATATCAACACCCTGAATACTGATTCAAGATTCTACATTTTGTAAAATTAAGCCAATTGACTCAAATGTATGAACAAATTCAACAAAAGGTAATTATTATCGGAGGAGTGAAGAATGACAGAAGTTACTTCTTAGGCCAACTGAAGTATTCTGCAAGCCACCAACCAATGATTGTTGGTTACATAATCCACTTTGTTCTTTTTTTTTAAAATGACAATTCCAATGCTGTTTTACCCATTGAAAATCTTTGTGCCTCTGCTCTGCACTCTCCACTGCTACTTAAAATCTGTTAGGTGCCCTATAAATGCAAGTCCTTTTTTAAAAGGCAGTGATATGCAAACCAGGAATAGCTTGGATAAAAATGGCATTAGATTCAGAAAAACTGATTGTTTGCTTCCTCATAGCCTTTAACTAACCCAATTATCTTAAGCAGGAGACTTTCTACTCTTGTTGGGCCACTGTATTTGATTAATTAAGATGCTCCATTAAAGAAAAATACCTGAATTTCCAATATGAATCAGGGTAATAAGAAAACTACGTCAGAGAGGGTGGTTTGGGGATTAAGTATGAAACATCTAGATTCACTGGAACCATAAGCTTAAATCAGGACACCGTCAACTCAGCACTTCAACCTCAAAGGCTGAGAAATTCAGCATTATGCGGTTTACTTCGGAGGAGATAATTAAAACCCAAGGTGCAGTCTCCTCTTCCTGGACATTACAGATTCAATTGCATAATTTATATTAATAGGGTTTGTCCCAATGTCCTTAGTCCAAGTTCTTCCTCCCACATGGGTGGTAGTGTCCCATTCCTCTCTGGTTGCTGGTCTCCTATGCCAACTGTGGCTAGAAAGCTGGTGTTGTGTATACATAGCTTGTAAAGCATTTGGGCATTCCTGGGAATGAAAGGTGTCAAACAAATGTAAGATGTTATTCATGATATTGTACCTAACTGTGCTTACAAAGTGGGGTGCTTCCTCTTTAGGCAGTCAGGAGACAGATAGTCCTATTCTAGTCTCTGATTATTAAATTTATTTTCCATGTGTGTATAAAACCAAAAGTAACGCAGAAGATGGGAGATGCAGTTGACTAAACTTCCCTTCATCCATATTCACGCACAGCACAGAAGCAAACCAGCAAGTGGATTATTTTCTGGCACTAATATGCAGCAACACACTCACCCCTACTCATGTCAATTGACAAGGTGTAAATATGAAAAAGGACCGGGAAGTGTATCTTTTCATATTTTGCTGGAAATGAATGAAAACAATGTACAGACATATTATATTTAAAGATCAAAACATGGAAGTTTATTTTGCAAGAATCCTGTAATCTCAACAGATTTTACGTTCATTCCAAATTTGTTAGCTTTTAGGATTTTCAGTTAATATAGTTGTGTTTCTATATACACTGTGTTTCAGTGTGTTCTATAAAAACAGTATTCTGAAGGGTCTAAAATTACATTATAAGCAAATTCTCATGGCTGAGATTTAGCAATTACATTTATATTTAAATTAATGCCCTTCCCTCCAATGTGTGTCAATCCAAAACAACATTTCTCATGCATATTACATTAACACTCTTGCACTCTTCTCTGAGTCTACTAGTCTCACGTTAGTCTACTTTGTCTCACATTTTATGCTGCATGGGTAGGTACTCTTTTTTTATTTGTGCCCTGTTCAGCACCAAGTACATTGCTGGTGCTTAAATAAATAATAAAGCAGCTTTCATTCTTAAGGATCCCAAAGTGCTTCCCAAGTAATATGCAGGCAGCACTCACTGTCATGCATCCAGCTCTGGGGTGAAGAGTCATGACCACAAAGACAACTGGCACATGGCACAAAATGTGAGTTTTAGCTAAGGACACTGGAGCAATTATCTGTTCTTATGAACAGCACCATCAATAGTGTCTGTGTGGAGTGGACCACATTGTTCTTATCTGAAAGACCTCTGTTTCAGAGGATCTTGCATACATGCGTACTTGATAAGCTTTCAACTGAAAGACACCCTTCTACCCCCAAAAGACTCCGTGGTACTGAAATAATCCACCGTAGAAGAATGAAGAGCTGTATTAACCCCAAATCATTCCATCTAGACATTTTTATGGTCCTCATGAGTGTAAATAGCTGAGCACCTCACAATTATTACAGGATTTTATGCTCAACACCCTTGTGAGGTAGGGGAGTATTATCCTGGTTTTATACATAGGGAACAGAGGCACACAATAAATTAAGTTCGAGTCTACACTATTGAGTTAGGTTGATGTAAGGCAGTTTATGTCGATCTAATTATGTCAGTGTCTACACTACAGCCTTGCTCCTGCCGATGCAAGTGCCCCACTACATTGACATAACTCCACTTCCACAAGAACTCCCCACAGCTTAACTTAAGTTAGTAGTGTAGACATGCCCAAAGTGACTTGTCCAAAGTCATACAGGAAAGCTGAGCTGACCACTGAACCCAGGATGCCTCAGTCCACATCCAGAGCCCTATCTTTTGGACCATACTTTCTACATGGGGTTCCAGTGAGTCTGATACTGTACCCTGAAGCCGCTTCTTAAGGCAAACTAAGCCCCCTGCTCTGGAGATAAACACTCATTCTGGGCTCTGCAGGAGTATATCTTTTTAAACATAAACTGCATTTTCTGAGCACTTTAATTCATAAGTCTGAAAGGGGGACGGACAACTAATGGTGCTGGATAAATTCAAATTGACTGGCTTTTCAGGCATTAAAAAAAGATAACAGCCCACACTGTGAGCTAAGTGACATTTAAAAGTACCAAATTTTGAGGGTCAAACCTGACAACAAAAATAGGGCATATACACATCCTCTTCTCTCTGAAAAACCCAATTACTATTCACAGTTAGCAGCTGAAAGAAAGAAAGATATGGCAGGGAAGTGAAGGCAAGCTTCCTGATTATAACAGAAGAGAACCAAAACCACTATCTCATGTTTTAATATTAAAGACAAAAAGGCATTTACCAATATATTTTAAATGCCTTGAAGGGTTAGATAAATATAATCCCAGCATAAAACTCCCTCTGACGTCTTACCAGAAGAAGGCAGGACACTTATGAGTATACTGTTCTAGCACCAGAGTATATGTTTTCAGATTGAACATTTTGTTTTAACAGAGTGTATGTGACAGAAATCTTTGGCAAGGTTCTCAGACCTGGTTCCATCTCCTCAGTGCCACCTGAGAGGCACATGGAGGATGTAATCTGTCTGTAGCTGGCCAGTTGAGACTTCCCCCAGTGAAGGAGTAAAGCCAGCTGAGTCAGTTCGGATGTCAACTTCCCCTTGCCTGGGGCGATGGTATGTCAGGGACAAAACAGAACCCCACTCCCCTTCAGCAATTCTCAGATGGTATATGGTCTCTCAGGGATTGCAGGCCTTGTCTACACTAGAAAGGGTTTGCTGGTATAACTATACAGACAAAACCTCCTAGTGGAGATGCAGCTTATACCAGCAAAAGAGTCCTTTGACCAGTATAGATTATACCAGTACCCAAATAAGCTATACCGACAAAAGGACTTTCCCCCCTTCAGTATAAGTGCATCTACACTAGATGCTTTTGCCAGTAAAAAATATTGTTAAAAAAAATCACCATGTTCCTAAGTGACAATACCATACCAGCATAAGTTTTGGATGTAGACCTGGCCATAGTCCTCTGTCAAATTACAACAGCTTCTAGGCTGCTCTAACTTATATCACAGATGAGCCAGGGCAGCCTGAGAATTTGGGAACTAAAAACAGCTCCAACCACCTTTCCGCTCCACCACCGCACACCCCCCAGTTCAGGAGGGACTTTGGCCCTTAGCTGGAAAAGATTTTTCATATGGATTTAGTATATTATATCAGAATAATTCAAATATAAATAGTTAAAAACTAAGTGTCTTATTCATCATTATGTTGTTCCAGGTGTACATTGTGTAATTTCTATTAAAATCACTGATGTGGCACCAGCATAAAACTGGAATAAATGTGCAGATGATAAAAAACTACTCAGGATAGTTAAGTCCAAAGCTGACTGTGAAGAGTTACAAAGGGATCTCACAAAACTGGGTGACTGGGCAACAAAATGTCAGATGAAATTCAATGTTGATAACTGCAAAGTAATACACATTGGAAAAAATAATCCCAACTATACATATAAAATGATGGGGGTCTAAATTAGTTGTTACCACTCAAGAAAGATCTTGGAGTCATTGTGGATAGTTCACATCCACTAAACGTGCAGCGGCAGTCAAAAAAGCTAAAAGAATGTTGGGAATCATTAAGAAAGGGATAGATAAGACAGAAAATATCATAATGCCACTATATAAATTTATGGTACGCTCACATCTTGAATACTCCGTGCAAATCTGGTCGCCCATCTCAAAAAAAGATAGATTGGAATTAGAAAAGGGTGACAAAAATTATTAGGGGTATGGACCAGTTTCAATACGAGGAGAGATTAATAAAACTGGGACTTTTCATCTTGGAAAAGAGACAATTAAGGGGGGACATGACTAGTGTGGAGAAAGTAAATAAGGAAGTGTTATTTACTCCTCATAACACAAGAAAAAGGGGTCACCAAATGAAATTAATAGGTGGCAAGTTTAAAACTAACAAAAGGAAGTATTTCTTCACACAATGCAGTCAACCTGTGGAACTGCTTGCCAGAGGATGTTGTGAAGGCCAAGACACTAACAGGGTTCAAAAAAGAACTAGATAAGTTAATGGAGGATAGGTCCATCAATGGCTTTTAGACTGGATGGGCTGGGATGGTGTCCCTAGTCTCTGTTTGCCAGAAGCTGGGAATGGGAAACAGGGGATTGATCACTTGATTACCTGTTCTGTTCATTCCCTCTGAAGCACCTGATATTGGCCACTGTCAGAAGACAGGATACTGGGCTAGATGGACCATTGGTCTGACCCAATTTGGCTGTTCTTTGCTCTGAATCAGGTCAACAATATTAACTCCCCTCCTCCTAGCCAAGAGACTCATTTCAACTGACTAGATAAATCGGGGTGGCAAATAGGATAAAAACTAAAATCAGATCTTACTGGACAAAAATGTAGTGCTATCTCAGTCTCCCTCACTTTATAAGAACAACATACCAGCATGGAAGAGACAAAAGTAAAGGAACATGTAAAGAGTGCAGGAAAATCCATTTCTCTTCTGCACTGAACAACCACTGATTCACTGTTTTGCATTCTGGACACTGTAGTTTTGATTTCTTTTGGGAGGGTCTCAACAACTCGACTACACCTTCCATACTTCCTCTTATACAAGATCTTTTCCCTAGCAAATTAACTATATGAGAGAGCGCACCACATTTTGAGTTACAGTAACTCCTCAATTAATATCCTTGTTATGTTCTTGAAAAAAGCAACTTTAAGTGAATCCAATTTCCCCATAAGAATGAAGTAAATGGGGGGGGGGGGGGGGTAGGTTCCAGGGAAACTTTTTCGCCAACCAAAAGACATTATATACATATACAGTATAATTTTTAAATAACTTTAAAAAATTTAACACTGTACTCACCAATGATGATTGTGAAGCTTGGTTGAGAAAGGGGCATAGTGGGGTCAGGGCGCGAGGGCTTGCCCCACTTCACCCTCCAGGCGTTCCAGCCGGGGACCGGTGTCAGGGCGCAGGGGCTTGTCCTGCTCCGCCCAGCGCTCTTGCCAGGGAGTGGGGTCGGGGCACAGGGGCTTGCCCACTCCCCAGCTGGAATGCCAGGCGGGTGGAGCAGGGCAAGACCCCACCCCTCGACCCCGCTCCCTGGCAGGAGCACCAGGCAGGTGGAGCGGGAGGAGCTAAACAACGTTATAAGGGGACTTTAAACGAGTATGTTCTCTAATAGGTCAGCAACCTAATAACAAAACAACATTAACCAGGATGAAGTTAAGTGAGGAATCATAGAATCATAGAATATCAGAGTTGGAAGGGACCTCAAGAGGTCATCTAGTCCAACCCCCTGCTCAAAGCAGGACCAATTCCCAGCTAAATCATCCCAGCCAGGGCTTTGTCAAGCCGGGCCTTAAAAACCTCCAAGGAAGGAGACTCCACCACCTCCCTAGGTAACGCATTCCAGTGTTTCACCACCCTCCTAGTGAAATAGTTTTTCCTGATATCCAACCTGGACCTCCCCCACTGCAACTTGAGACCATTGCTCCTTGTTCTGTCATCTGCCACCACTGAGAACAGCCGAGCTCCATCCTCTTTGGAACCCCCCTTCAGGTAGTTGAAGGCTGCTATCAAATCCCCCCTCATTCTTCTCTTCTGGAGACTAAACAATCCCAGTTCCCTCAGCCTCTCCTCATAAGTCATGTGCTCCAGACCCCTAATCATTTTTGTTGCCCTCCGCTGGACTCTTTCCAATTTTTCCACATCCTTCTTGTAGTGTGGGGCCCAAAACTGGACACAGTATTCCAGATGAGGCCTCACCAATGTCGAATAAAGGGGAACGATCACGTTCCTCGATCTGCTGGCAATGCCCCTACTTATACAGCCCAAAATGCCGTTAGCCTTCTTGGCAACAAGAGCACACTGTTGACTCATATCCAGCTTCTCGTCCACTGTGACCCCTAGGTCCTTTTCAGCAGAACTGCTACCTAGCCATTCGGTCCCTAGTCTGTAGCAGTGCATGGGATTCTTCCGTCCTAAGTGCAGGACTCTGCACTTGTCCTTGTTGAACCTCATCAGGTTTTTTTCGGCCCAATCCTCTAATTTGTCTAGGTCCCTCTGTATCCGATCCCTACCCTCTAGTGTATCTACCACGCCTCCTAGTTTAGTGTCATCTGCAAACTTGCTGAGAGTGCAGTCCATACCATCCTCCAGATCATTAATAAAGATATTAAACAAAACCGGCCCCAGGACCGACCCTTGGGGCACTCCGCTTGAAACCGGCTGCCAACTAGACATGGAGCCATTGATCACTACCCGTTGAGCCCGACGATCTAGCCAGCTTTCTATCCACCTTACAGTCCATTCATCCAGCCCATACTTCTTTAACTTGGCGGCAAGAATACTGTGGGAGACCGTATCAAAAGCTTTGCTAAAGTCAAGGAATAACACATCCACTGCTTTCCCCTCATCCACAGAGCCAGTTATCTCATCATAGAAGGCAATTAGGTTAGTCAGGCACGACTTCCCCTTCGTGAATCCATGCTGACTGTTCCTGATCACTTTCCTCTCCTCTAAATGTTTCATAATTGATTCCTTGAGGACCTGCTCCATGATTTTTCCAGGGACTGAGGTGAGGCTGACTGGCCTGTAGTTCCCTGGATCCTCCTTCTTCCCTTTTTTAAAGATGGGCACTACATTAGCCTTTTTCCAGTCATCTGGGACCTCCCCCGATCGCCATGAGTTTTCAAAAATAATGGCTAATGGCTCTGCAATCTCACCCGCCAACTCCTTTAGCACCCTCGGATGCAGCGCATCCGGCCCCATGGACTTGTGCACGTCCAGTTTTTCTAAATAGTCCTGAACCACTTCTTTCTCCACAGAGGGTTGGTCACCTTCTCCCCATGCTGTACTGCCCAGTGCAGCAATCTGGGAGCTGACCTTGTGCGTGAAGACAGAGGCAAAAAAATCATTGAGTACATTAGCTTTTTCCACATCCTCGGTCACTAGGTTGCCTCCCTCATTCAGTAAGGGGCCCACACTTTCCTTGATTTTCTTCTTGTTGCTAACATACCTGAAGAAACCCTTCTTGTTACTCTTAACATCTCTTGCTAACTGCAACTCCAAGTGTGATTTGGCCTTCCTGATTTCACTCCTGCACGCCTGAGCAATATTTTTATACTCCTCCCTGGTCATTTGTCCAATCTTCCACTTCTTGTAAGCTTCTTTTTTGTGTTTAAGATCAGCAAGGATTTCACTGTTTAGCCAAGCTGGTCGCCTGCCATATTTACTATTCTTTCTATAAGTTACTTTCTATAGGAGTTACTATACGTCACAAAATATGCAGTAGGTTCCCATCAACAGAAACATCACATCACACTGAAAGGTCTTGTCTCATCTGTATGCACAGAGGAATTGTGCATATTAACCCCTCCCCCCACCCAACACATCGAAAGGAGAAACAAACCCCTACTATGTAACCCAGGAATAGGCAACCTTTGGCATGTGGCCCGCCAGGGAAAGCCCCTGGTGGGCCGGACCGGTTTGTTTACCTGCCGCGGCCGCAGGTTCGGCCGATGGCAGCTCCCCAACCAAGGCCAGTGGGAGCTGCGATCAAATACTAAGTCTCTTAAAAGCTCTTGATCAGATGATTAAAGTGTACTTTCATCTCTTATCATTCTTTGCCGCAGTTTGGGAGCTTAGTGTATAAACAGATATGTACAAAATTATGTTTAGCTTTGCATCCAGCTGCATTTCTCTAAAATTGGGTCCACATTGAGGTGTTGTATGAATTTTATGAGACACCAAGACAACAATCTTGTAAAAATAAGTGATAGCCACTTTCAGACAACTCTATGACATAAAATTAACCTACTT
The DNA here is from genome assembly GCF_013100865.1 of Trachemys scripta elegans. Classification (NCBI taxonomy): domain Eukaryota; kingdom Metazoa; phylum Chordata; order Testudines; family Emydidae; genus Trachemys; species Trachemys scripta. Next base: position 79,469,557 of record NC_048301.1, read on the forward strand.
TAAGAAAGAAGCCTTACTCCCACAATAGTGAAATGAATCAAGTAGGGCTGTCAAGCAATTAAAAAATTAATCGCGATTAATTGCAGTTTTAATTGGGCAGTTAAACAATAAAAATACCATTTATTTAAATATTTGTGGATTCTTTCTACATTTTCAAATGTATTGATTTCAATTACAACACAGAATACAAAATGTAGTGTTCACTTGATATTTATTTTTGCTTATAAATATTTGCACTGTAAAAAACAAAAGAAATAATATATTTCAATTCACCTAATAAAAGTACTATAGTGCAATCTCTTTATCATGAAACTTTAACTTACAAATGTAGAATTATGTACAAAAAACCCTTGCATTCAAACATTTAACAATGTAAAACTTTAGAGCATACAAGTCCACTCAGTCCTACTTCTTATTCAGCCAATCGCTCACACAAACAAGTTTATTTACATTTGCAGGAGATAATGCGGTCTGCTTTTTGTTTACAATGTCACCTAAAAGTATGAACAGGCGTTCACATGGCATGGTTGTAGCCGGCATCGCAAGATAGTTATGTGCCAGATGCACTAAAGATTCATATGTCCCTTCATGCTTCAACCACCATTCCAGGGGACAATGCGTCCATGCTGATGATCCAAAGCAGTGTGGACTGCTGCATGTTCATTTTCATCATCTGAGTCAGATGCCACCAACAGAAGGTTGATTTTCTTTTTTGGTGATTGGGGTTCTGTGGTTTCCGCATCGGAGCGTTGCCCTTTTAAGACTTCTGAAAACATGCTCCACACCCTGTCCCTCTCAAATTTTGGAAGGTACTTCAGGTTCTTAATCCTTGGGTCAAATGCAGTAGCTATTTTTAGAAATCTCTCATTGGTACCTTCTTTATGTTTTTTCAAATGTGCAGTGAAAGTGTTCTTAAAACGAACATGTGCTGGGTCATCATCTCAGACTGCTATTACATGAAATTTATGGAAGAATGCGGGTAAAACAGAGCAGAAGACATACAATTCTCCCCCCAAGGAGTTCAGTCACAAATTTAAATTAACACATTTTTTTAACGAACGTCATCAGCATGGAAGCATGTCCTCTGGAACGGTGGACGAAGCATACGAATGTTTGGCATATCTGGCATGTAAATACCTTGCAATGCTGGCTACAAAAATGCCATGCAAATGCCTGTTCTCACTTTCAAGTGATATAAGAAGCGGGCAACATTATCTCCTGTAAATGTAAAAAAACTGGTTTGTGTGAGCGACTGGCTGAATAAGAAGCAGGACTGAGTGGACTTGTAGGCTCTAAAGCTTTACATTGTTTTATTTTTGATTGCAGTTATGTAACAACAACAAAAATCTACATTTGTAAACTGCACTTTCATGATGAAGACATCACACTAAGTACTTGTATGAGGTGAGTTGAAAAATACTATTTCTTTTGTTTATCATTTTTACAGTGAAACTATTTGTAATAAATAATATAAAGTGCACACTGCATGCTTTGTATTTGTGTTGTAATTGAAATCAATATATTTGAAAATGTAGAAAAACATCCAGTACATCCAAAAATATTTAATACATTACACCAGTGTCAAATGTAGAGGTAAAATAACCTCTCTACTCCTATTCGAGATTCCCCTGTTTATGCATCCAAAGATGGTATTAGCATCACACTGGGAGCTCATTTTCAGCTGACTATTCATCATGATTCCCAAATCTTTTTCGAGTCACTGCTTCCCAGGATACAACCCTCATCCTCTAAGTATAACCTACCTACTTTACATTTGGCCCTACCGAAATACATTTCATTTGCTTGTGCCCATCGTATCAAGCAAGGTAGGTTGCTACATATTAATGACCTAGATCACTTCATTATTTACCACTCCCCCACTCTGTGCCTCATAAATAAACTTGATCAGGAATGATTTTAAGGTTCCCTCTGCCCCCTCCCCACCCCCCGGCCTTTGATAATGTTAAATAGCATAGGGCCATGAACTGATCCCTGTGGGACCCCACTAGAAACACATCTGCTCAGAGATGGTTCCCCATAGGATAGCAACACCACCTTTTTTCCCACCACCATAAATTGTGATCTCTATCTATCAAGATACTTACATGCCCCTCCACCCACCACTTTAAATACTTGGGAGATGGGCAGATACCAAATGAAGAAATAAACTCTTCCCTCCTCTCGCCCTAACTTCCAGGGTCCTCCCCCAATAGGAGAAAAGCTTGATTAGTTTATAGGTGTGTACTGGCTTCTACTTGTGTGTTTCACTGCCCCCTCTCTGTCCTTAGTTACTTTATGGACTATTGCTAGGGTCCTACCAAATTCATAACTGCAAAAAACACATCACAGACCGTGAAATCTGATCTCCCCCGTGAAATCTGCTATCACCTGTGAAATCCAGGTAGTGCAGGGGAGGGGCAGGGCTGGGGGCTCTTATGCGATTGTCTCCAGATGCTAGTCCCAGACAGGCTGGGGAGGGACGGGACTTTCTCTCCCGCTGCAGCGTCCGCTTCCAGGGCCAGGTCAGACCCATTTTCAGGAACCTCCCCCAGCTGCAGGTAGTTCCATGGCTGCTGGGTGGGAGCCCAGCTCTGAAGGCACTTCCACCACAGAAGTAAGGGTGGCAATACCACAACCCCCCTACAATAGACTTGCAACCCCCCTCCCTTTACCCCCCTTTTGGGTTGGGACCCCCCACAGTTACAACACCGTGAAAATTCAGATGTAAATATCTGAAACCGTGCAATTTATGATTTTTAAAATCCTATGACCATGAAATTGACCAAAATGAACCATGAATTTGGCAGGACCATAACTATTGCACCTTACACACAGCTCCGGCTCCAGGAGGACTGGGTGAGACCACAGAGACAACAAGCCTGGTGTATCCTCTCTAAGACAGCAGCCACTGCCAAGCCCTTCAGAAGAAGATGTAAAATTAACCCCACAATGAATCATTTTCGCCATAGCCTACCATGGTGGGGGAATCTATTGATTTAAGGTATTTATATGGCCCCCTTTATTTAAGTACCTCGCAAATATTTAATGTATTAATCCCCACAGCACCCCTGTGAGGTAGGAAATTATAATTTGCATTCTACAGAAAGACTAAGGAACAGAGAGATTAAGTGACTTGCCCACGGTTACACAGGTTATCCATGGCAGAGCAGGGAACTGATTCAGGTCTCCTGAGTCCTACGGTAGTGCTCTTACCACTGACCCATCCTTCCTATGATCTTTGACTTTCAATTTCTTCCTGACCTCAGGTGGTAGTGATCTTATGCCATAAAGCATGAGGACAGAGAGCCCCTGTACATATAACTTATTTGTACGTTTCAAAAGATAAGCATCTGCTGCTACACTAAGTTATTTGCTTCCAGCAGGAATCTTCTTTTATGATGATTCATAAAACACTTCAACAATGTGGCACATCGGAATATTCAGCAGGCAAGCCATTTGAAGCACTCTGTCAAAGCACACTAGATGTCAGACACCTCCTTTCGTTGCCTTCTCTGGAAGTCATATTCAAAACGCCTGGCTCTGTGCAACCCTGCGAATAGCACTCATTCACCTCACAAAGGCTCTGCGACAGAGGGATCATTAGAACCATTACAATATCAGTAAAACAAAGTAGCTTAAGAATTTATTGTTGATACTCTGCTCTGGAGTCTATGTCAACAGCAATAGAGAATGATGGCAGAAGCAGTTGGGATTCTCACTTTCTTTAAAGTAGGATGATTACAAAGTACATGTGTCAAATTCTGAGGTATTCCTGGCCTAGAAAATTAGGACAAATAAGCGAAGTGATATGTTACATCTTGTGCCTCATGGGATTTGAGGCCTTTCAAGTCTAAGTGACTAGTTCTCTACCAAGCAAGTAGTGACTAAAAAATTACCATCCAACCGATGTTTGCTGGCCTAAGTGAAAAGGGTTGGTGGTTTCAATGCACTTACTAGAGGAGAAATCACAAATGCCATTCTTGCTGGTGTTTCAAGCGGAGTAGATCAAAGCACGCTAGGGAGCTTTTTTTCCCCAGTATGCGACAATCTAGTAGATTTACACCCCAGCTTCCCACCCATTAACCGTTCTTCTACACAAGTCCTCAGAGACTGATCACCTCTCTTACATTTGATACACATTCAGGACAGCATAGAGGAAACCTGCAGTGCTCCCACCCATAAATTAGCTATAGGCAGAGGACTTCGTTCTTTAGGGCTAGAAAAAACAACACCTTTCACAAGCACAAAATGCCTTAAAAAACCATCAGTGCTTTAAGATGACAGCATCCTTTCCTTTTTAAAAAAGGATGGCAAGCAAAAACAACAAAACCCATATAGTTTGTATGGGTACCTAATCCCAAAAGGCGCACACAAAAAATTGATGGTCCCAAAAGGATTCAGATACGACAAGCTGAATGTCATCTGATATGATGTTGAAATCAGTCTATGAAAATAAAACATATGACAGTATATTCAATGTTAATAACAATGCCTACAAATTATCCATGGACAGCAGGTTTCCTTGACATGCGCGATCCATTCAGGACAGCACGTCAGCCTCCCTCTAAATCCTGATAAATAAAAACCCAATAAGATATAGAAACATCTTCCCTTGGAAACAGCGGGCATTTAAAACACAAACAGCTGACCCAACAGCTACAGATCAATATCCAACAACAACATACCAGGGGAACCAATATTAATGAGCCAGATCACTACTGAGGGACTTGATGGCTCAGGGGGATATGAAATGGAAGCGCGCATGATGGATGCTTAAGTTGGTAGCCCCCAAGCTGCCCATAAACGGATTACATAATTTTCAAAGATTATCAGTGGTACCTTTCAAAAGCACTAAATTTATGTAAGAGGTTTAGCAAACAGCTAAGTGAAGTACACATTTAATTATACAACATTTTGTTTAAGACACCTCAGCATGCAATAGTCTGCCGCATCATTCTGTAGATAGAGCCTACAGATCTCCCCATCTTTAAAGTGTAATAATGGTGGAGGAAGAGACAGTGTCACACAGTGAAGTGATGGTGATCTGGCACATAATGCTGACAGTCAATCAACAGTATTATTCCAGAGTTCTTCATGACTGCAGAGCTGGACTACCCTCTCTTTGCTCTGACACTCTAAAAATGAAGTCTATAGACCACTTACATAAGACCACTGGTATCAATACACCTTACACTCATGGGTGCATTATACTAATGTGTTAAAAAGGCATGGTACAATATTAGTATTTTACCTATGTCAGGAGTCCCCACAATGTATTAGATGGCTAGATCCAATGACAGAGCCCAAGACTGCTCCTTTAATAGCACTATTGCTGCGCAACACTGGGGAAATATTTTGTATAAAATTATTCAGTTTTGGTTCAAGTTATTTCACACACCTCAAATTTCAGTCCTCTGCAAGACAGACTAAATGTCTATTTTCACAGCAAAACATGCAAAATTTTGATATTCAAATATGAAATTTCCAATTTTGAGCTTCATCCTGTAAAAGGTCTCATTCAAATTTCAAAGGCACCTTGTGTTTGTAATAGCTCTGGGTTTTGCTTGAAAATGGGCTGATTTTCAGTGGAAAACAGGCATGTTACAATTTATGGTGGGTAGTGAGAAAGGCCTATTTGCAACTTTGTGGTGAAATGTGAGAAATATTTTGAGTAGTTACAACAGTCAGTGCAATCACTTCATTGGAGAGGACAGGGCATGAAGCACTGACTGCCAAGATCCATAAAACAGACTGCATTGCAGAAGTCAATGGATAACATCTGACCAAAATGAGGGAAAAGAATCCACTTATAGATGAAGTCAGGGTGAAGATCCTCTCACAACATCCATTTCTCCAGAGATCAGCATAATGGCGACCCAATGGTCAACTAGTCACAGGAAAGGGAACAATCATCACTGAGCATTTAATATTAATGTACATCATTTCACATAAAGTTCATCTCATAATGATGCTTCGGGAAGATTGCTGAGGTTCATGTGACAGGTCAGTGCTCAAGCAGCAGCTCATTGCATAGGCAAATCTAGCATGACTCATTTGGGTGAATTTGGGGGGCTGGAAGGGAGAGGATTTGCAATATCCCTGAGGATAGCAGTGTAATGTTTAAATCAAACCTTGCCATTAAAAGAAGAGGTTGCAGAGATTATACTGAGCTGAAAACAATCATTAAGTTACTGCATTTTGTTCAAAGCTTAAAGCTATCCTCTTCACACTCTGTATAAAGACTTAATGGATAGAGAGACTGGAAAAGCACTGACAGATTTCAATATTAAAACAATTATATAGTCATTTCTAGCTATATATAGTAAGTTTGTTGAATAAGTTGAAGCAGTCTGAGAACACAATGCTAAGAGGCACGATTCTCCATGTGCACGTGTTACTTGCCTCCACTTTAATTTAATTTGAGCTGCATGTGTGCGCGAGAGAGTAAAGACTCGTTAATCTGAACCAGCAGTTTTCAACCTTTTCCATACAGAGCACCCATCCCCTCTAGCCAGAACCCGCCTCCCAGAAGGACCTCCTGATACCTATTTGTGTGCTCCCTTGTTGAGAACCCAGGCCCTAAACAAGGCTAAAGATTAGGGCTGTGATTAATAGCAGTTACCTCACGCGATTAACTCAAAAAAATTAAATCGCAATTAATTGCATTTTTAATCGCACTGTTAAACAATAGAATACCAACTGAAATGTACTAAATATTTTTGGATTTTTTCGACATTTTCGAATATATTGATTTCAATTACAACACTGAATACAAAGCGTACAGTGCCTCACTTTATATTATTTTTTATTACAAATATTTGCACTTGAAAAATGATAAACAAAAGAAATAGTATTTTTCAATTCACCTCATACAATACCATAATGCAATCTCTTTATCATGAAAGTGCAACTTACAAGTGTAGATTTTGTTTTTGTTACATAACTCCATATATTCTGCCATATATTTCACGTTATAGCAACCAGTCTTGGATGATGACCCAGCACATGTTGTTCGATTTAAGAATGCTTTCACTGCAGATTTGACAAAACGCAAAGAAGGTACCAATGTGAGATTTCTAAAAACAGCTACAGCACTCAACCCAAGGTTTAAGAATCTGAAGTGCCTTCCAAAATCCAAGAGGGATGAGGTGTGGAACATGCTTTCAGAAGTCTTAAAAGAGCAACACTCCAATGGGGAAACTACAGAACCCAAACCACCAAAAAAAGAAAATCAACCTTCTGCTGGTGGCATCTGACTCAGATGATGAAAGTGAACAGGCGTCAGTCTGCACTGCTTTGGATTGTTATCGAGCAGAACCCCTCATTAGCATGTACGCATGTCCTTTGGAATGGTAGTTGAAGCCTGACGGGACACATGAATCTTTAATGCATCTGGCACGTAAATATCTTGCGACGCTGGCTACAACAGTGCCATGAGAAAACCCGTTCTCACTTTCAGGTGACATTGTAAACAAGAAACGGGCAGCATTATTTCCTGCAAATGTAAACAAACTTTTTGTCTGAGTGACTGACTGAACTAGAAGTAGGACTGAGTGGACTTGTAGGCTCAAAAGTTTTACATTGTTTTATTTTTGAATACAGTTATTTTTTGTACATAATTCTACATTTTTAAGTTCAACTTTCATGATACAGAGATTGTATTACAGTACTTGTATGAGGTGAATTGAAAAATACAATTTCTTGTTTTTTATAGCACAAATATTTGTAATAAAAATAAATATAAAGTGAGCACTGTACACTTTGTGTTCTGTGTTGTAACTGAAATCAATATATTTGAAAATGTAGAAAACATTTAAAAATATTTAAATAAATGGTATTCTATTATTGTTTAACAGTGCAATTAATCGCTTGACAGCTCTACTAAAGATCCTTTTAAAAGAGAAATGTGTCTTTAAGTCAGATCTTGGATCAGATGTCCATTCAAAGTACCATTGAAATTTAAGTTCCTGTTGCTGTCAAAAGTCAGAAGGGATTTGTTTTCAGAAGAGGACTGGACAAGCCTGCACACACAGCCTACAAGACCATTTTATGGGCCTCCCTCCATAAAGCCATCAGACCTATCAGATTAAAAGAAAAATTCTGATCCTGCATTTTGACATCATGCAACAGATATTGTAATCCTCCAATAGATTGTACTGCTCTCCAGGTGCAAATCTTAATGCATTTCTATACCTTGTCCTCACCGCCCTATTTACAACCAGGACCCACAAACAATACTGTCCTTCTACGGTGTCAGTTACGCCTTCATATCTCTGGCAGTAACTGAGAATTCACTCTATTCACCCAGCGCTCTGAAGACCACAGATTTGGCTCGATCTATGTGTTGTCATAGAAACCACAGTGTGAATTCCTATCCACTAGATGTGTGTCAGTTATCTATCCGTTCTCTGTTCCTCCCCACCCTCAGTAGCCCTCTCCACTTCCTCCCACACTTTTCATATTTATTTTTAAAGTCTGATTAGATCCATTCTAATAAAATACACTTTCCGAAAAGATTACTTTACAAGACTTGTCATATTGCTTATCCAATAGGGCATCTGCCTGAAGTAAGCGTCATAGTGATTTTCCTTCACCCATCGAAGGATGTTCCAGATATGTGTATACACAAACACACACACACACACACATACACAAATTCTTCTCTTTTGTTACTACAGTGTACCACAGGCATTTACAATTGACAAGCATGAACTTCATTCTTTGGAGGTGAAGAATCACACAGTGTTCCCAAATATCACTTTTGAGGCTCACACAAATCCCACACTTATCTAAACACAAAGTGCAAACAAGCTATGTATATTTTGGGAGATGACAAAACAATTTTAAAAGTATTGCCAGAACCTGAGCTCCTGAACACATTTACTGCTACTTTCAACAATTAAATAATTTATTTAAGGTAGGATAGCTTATCACCACAGCATCTTTTCTTCATGAGAGCCCCAGAAAGCCAGCAATTATGCAAGAGTAAGCTATTATGTTTCAGTGGAATACAAACAATACAATGCAGGACTCTTCATCTCAAGTAGCAGATGCCACTGTCAGATAGTCAGGTTCTGTTTGTTTTATACTGACAAGACTAAGACTTTGCAGATTAATTATAAATCAAAGCAACATGGCTGTTTGTTTCGACAGCATACCTTTATTTTATTCCAGGTTTTGAATGTGCACTGCTTTAGCTAGACTCTATTATTCTCATGCCAACTGCTCAGGTGTTTAAGTTTTAAAAAAAAGCCATTTACAGAACCATGTGAGATAAACCATTGCAAGCCAGGAATGAAATTTTAAACCAAGGTCTTGACCACTTGTTAAAGTTGTTATGGCACTTTTTGCTAGAGTGGGACTGATAGCCACAGTGCCCTGGCCCGATTCCAGTCTGGGTAACGACATTGTGCTAACATATTCCTTCTGTAGTTTAAATTCAGTAATGCATGCTTCATTTCATGTCCTAAGCAGCTGCATCTAAACAGATGTTTCACCCCAAAAATGGCTGCCTTTCAATTATTCCTGTATAAAAGCTGTACAATCAGTAAAGCGTGTGTAATGAAAGGTTGTACGAAAATGTATGGGTATAAATGGAGTATTGTCTAACCAGTAATGATACTCATCTACCCTCTAAGTGTTTTATTGATCCACAGATCTATCATGACACCCATGCAAATGACAGATTAACTATATTACTTAGAATTCAAATGTCACTTTACATCTTCAGAATGCTTTGCAAACATTAGCTCATTAACTCTCCTAATCACAGCCACCATGAAGTAAGCAGGCACCCTGTTTCTTTAAAACAATCACAAAAGGGTTAAATGACTTGCCCAAAACCACAGTGGAAGTTATTGTCAAAGCCTGGACTCCTTGGACCTTAATCCTATGCCCTACAGAGTATGCTGCTATAATTCCCTCAGACACAACTCTTCCAGAAAGCTATCCAGAGGGAACACAAGAATTACTATGGAAAGGGTTGTTTGCTGAAATCAACGTCATTTTTACATCTGAGCTCTTGGGCTTCTTAGCTAACCTTCCGGACTTCTATGAATAGGCTGTTCTGACCCAGATACTCTTATTGTTTGAGCTATGGAACTTGGGAAAAGCAACTGGAGATAAAACACATCTCAGGTGACTACGTATTTAAGAGTCGTGGGAGCAAAATTGAGTGAAGTACTGGATTTTAAAATGTGTTTAATTACAATACACTAAAATAGCTGTAGTGGCATGTTGCACTACCGTGAGCTAGACTCTGATGGATGGAGAAAGAACCAGATATGCCCACTGGCTATGCCTGTTCTTCTCAAACATCTGCTGGTTAATTGATAGTGTGCGCTCTAGCCACAGAGAACAGCAAAAGGGGGTGGGAGGAGGGACCGCACTGTCCCTTAATTCAAACAAACCTGGGAACTGGGGAAAAGCTCTCCACTGTAAATTGATTCATTTAGTACAATATCTATAAGTGGTTCAAAGATAAGAGGCCCATCTTTGAAAGGTATGAATGCATAGATGCTTGACCAAGGAAGTGTGATGGGGGATGCCTCCTTTAGGTCTAAGGGAAAGGATGTCCAAGAAGCAACTAAAAATGAAATGAGACATGGTGTTTACAACATGGCTTACTGACACACTTCTCTTTAACACAGAGTAATAGGCCCTGCATGTCTCAATGGTTGATCTTGAACCTAGCTGAGCTGCGTGCTGGGACGTTTAGTCCCCATAAACTACACTTTATTATTAAAAGTATGGGAATTTGCTGTCTACTCTAGTTACAATATTTAGATGTACATTTCAAGGTGCCATTATCTTTTGAGTTGGGCAGTCTTGTCACCCATAGTTTAGGAAGTCAGTGTCATACAGTTTATGAGATATAGGCCCTTTGGAATTACTTGGGAAAAGGGGGCATCAAATAAGTAGTAAGAAGGGATTGGGACATGTAGCTAGCCCTCTGCTAAAAACAGGGGAGCATGCCCTGCTATCCCTGGGTAGGGAAAGCTGTGCTCTTTCATCTGCCACTCATCCCCAGTGCAGCTCCCTCGTTTGTATACATATACTTTAAGGGTTGCATCAAAGGATATACGGCAAAGGCACCTGAACTGAAACAGCAGCCCTTCCCCCCACTCCCAACACCATTACCACTGCAAAACTGCTGCAGTGAAGGGTGACCCAAAAATGCCACCTTCTAGAGCTTTCAAAGCTTGTGTCCACTAATGCAAAAGTGTATCTGTGCAAAACACAGAAAGATGTCCTTCACACACACTCATCAGAACAATTCAAGACTTGAATCAATGTGAGGAACCAAGAATATTTTCTCTAATTAAAGAGAGAAAGGGGAGAACTGAGTGGCTTCAAATTTACCAATCCAGGCAATAACCTCAGCTCGCTGCACTCTTAGGTAGTTAATATATTCTCTCAGTTCACTGGAGGTCCTCCATCATTCAGCAAATGAAGGCCACCTAACAAGAGCCTGCTACTTCAAGGCACTCTTGTTGAGGGGCAAATGAAAGGTTTTCACTGAATAGGTTAGTGAGAGGGAGGAACTTCTGGTCTGCTTAAAAACTACCAGTGAATGAATGGGAGACTGAGCGGATGAATGAGCGAGTGAATAAACGAATACACTTTGACACTGGAAATCAGTGGATGTGAGTTTTTATGAGAGTAATATATGCAGAAAAGAGGGAAACTCCAATGGATTTAGAACATTTTGGCCAAACAAAATATTTTCTTTAAAAATACACTCAGCACCTCCTGCTGTCTCTTTACCCTTAATGTTAATAAGCTTGGGCTCACCATTTCAATGTGCTTATTCTAGTAATAATGATAATTTTTTTAAAATTATTGGTAGACTCTTCTTAAAGTGTTAGTGTATCCACATGAAGCAAAGAATGCAGGGAACTGAAGCGAGGACAGAAGAAAAAGGCTTATGGGAATACTGCACAAAAACTGGGGCAGGTGGGAAACCGAGTGCAAGCCCAAAAGACAATGTGTAGGTGATATGGAAGCCATGTAACATCTGGCATTTTCATGGCTTTGAATACGCATTTTCCTGCCAAGCATGGCCACTCTTTTTGCGAACACTTGGAAAAAAAAAAGGCATCTTTTATAAGCAAATCAAGATACTCAATAGAATGTACTTTTTTTTTTTTTTTTGGACTCTCAGCTTGAAATTGTTCTCCTGCATGTGATGGCTCTGCAAATGGAAACTGGGAGGGAGCAGCGTAAACATCAGCGTCAAAGGACACACTTGAAGCTGCACTTTACTTTCCTATACAGACAGGCTCACAAAATTGATGTTAGCTAAATCTGTGCTTGAAACAGGACTGAGTCTAGTCAGTAAGTAAATAGATTTTAAGCACATTATAAGCAGTGATAAAACATGATTTAAAGCCATGACAAATGCACCAAAGGTGTCTTTGGAAAAAAAAGGTCCCCCTTCCCCCCTCCACGATCTGTTCCCTGAACATCTGCAAACTAAGACACAGGCTTAACTTCCTGAAATCTTTCAGGCAGGTTTGAAAGTGCTTAGGGAAATAAATGCCTTGAGCTGCTTTCCCAGCCTGCACAGATAGCACAAGCCTCTCATACACAGTGTCCAGCCACAAGATGGAGTTCTTCCAATTCCAACAAGGAAAGGCCACGTACAGTCTAAAGCAGAGGTGGGCAAACTACGGCCCATGCCTGCCCGGCCCCTGAGCTCCTGCCACAGGAGGCTAGCCCCCAGCCCCTTCCCCACTGTTCCCCCTCCCCCACCGCCTCAGCTCACTCTGCCGCAATGCTCTGGGCTGCGAGCTCCTGGGGCAGCGCAGCTGCAGAACCCGGCCTGACTCCAGTCGGGCGGTGTGGCTGCCTGTCTGGGCGGTGCAGCTGTAGTGCTGCCAGCAACTAGTGCTCCACGCAGCGCGGTAAGGGGGCAGGGAGCGGGTGGTGGTGGTGTTGGATAGAGGGCAGGGGAGTTCGGGGTGGTGGTCAGGGGACAGGGTAGTTTAAAATGAATATTGTTATTAAATAAATTAAATGAAAACATATTCAATTTAAACATCTCCCTGGAATCTTATGAAATGAAACAAAACAGCATTGTGCTAGTACAGAGACTCAAAATGAAAGTGATGAGAAGCAGAGAAGGGAAACTGACTAGTCCAGGCTTCCCTATCTTGACTGAGTCACATACAAAATAGTAGAAGCAAATACAGTGTTTCAAAAATCTCTGTTGCAATAATCTAATGTTACTAGTGACACAAGGAGGGACCATTTTCAAAAATATACTAACTTTACCTTGATAGCATACCCGGAAAATTAACCATTGTCAAAATACATTTGGCACTACCACCATCATCTTTTTAAATCAATTAGGACCTTCCTGCAAGGGCAAGTAATTCAATAAGGCTTAATAAAACCTCTGGACAGTGACTGGCCCAGGCAACCCCCATAAAAATACAATTTAGGGGTGGTTTAATGGTGCAGAATGAGGATGGAATTTTTATTTAATGTAGGGTACAAATTAAATGGACATGGCAGATACACAGCATGGTTACAGAAACAGAGAAAGCACACTGGAGAGTGGTGCAGTGTAATGTGCTCTTTAATCTCTGCATCAATCTTTGCCCACAAGTGATCAGATAAACCCACTCTCATTCAGGCTGGGGGAGGTGGGTGGGCTCAGACTTAGGGGATTCTGTTGCGCATACATAACAGAAGGGAGATGTACGTAAAGACTTGTTCTAACATTCTTGAAGTAAATGGCCAGTACCATAGAGCTCTAAGAAGCACAGACTCCAGGAAGGAAAGGAAATATTTAAATCAGTCCAAAGCTGTATAAACTTTGGAGGAAAATGAGATGCCAGAACACGGAAACTTGATAATAACAACATCTCTTAGAAGGTAGAATAATCTCCCAAGGGATTTAGTGGAATCCCCATTACCTGAGGCACTGAAATTTAGCCTGGACAAAGCACTGGAGAACAGTATCCTGTGGGGAATGATGCTGAATTGGCAGGAAATGGAGTAGAGATTTTACAAGTCCTTCCCAGCCCTAATTTTTATGATTCTGTATATCCTCAGGAATTAAAACATGAAAAACCGAGTGACTGCTACTTAAATAAGCCTCCCTCAAAACAGGACATCAAAACTTTAATTATGTAATTAAAATCTTTACACATCTTTACATGTCTTTTGTTTGCATTTTAGAACATTTAGAAACCTTGCATCCAGTTTGTATTAATTCTTCAATCTGCAGCCCTGAATTTTCTGTCTTGTTTTTACTTTTTTAAAAACACAGGCACTTCTGAAAATCCTATCCTAAATGATTTAGGGACACAAGTCATAGAATCATAGACGTCCCACTGATGTTTAATAGGTCCTTTAAAAGTCCCACTGGTAGTAACTTTTCTGGTTTTCATTCGTACCCCAAGATCCATGCACAGAAGTGACACACTATGCAGCTCTCTCACACTCCTGTACAGAAGGGAGGTTCAGCTGTTTGTGGCACCATTTCCCACCCCCCTGGATGCTTCTTTGTAGAGTCTGGGTGCAGGGGATGAAAGCTTGGAATGACAGAGGACAAATGACAAAGCTGAAGGGAGACAATGCACACGGTCTTCCCTCCAGTCCCTTGGCAATTCCCTGGGACAAGACATCTTGGCGGTGTAGTTCCAGAGGCATCTGGAGACCGTGGCAGCTCTCTGTCCAGTGCAGCTGTGTAGCTAGGGAACTGGAAAGGGGGAAATCACCAGGGGCTAGGGCTGGTACCAAGACACAGCCCCACCAGTTTAGGAGAAAGACCCTGCAACTTTTACTCAGATTTTCTCCCCCTGAGAGCCATCCCAGGGATCCTACTGCAGAAGGGGATGGTCTAGGCCAAAGACTGAAAGTTCAGTCTGCTGTATTAAACTGAACTGCTTCGACATGTGCTACCTGCTGTTTGCAAAGGAAGAGGTGGTGGTAAATCCCAGATTACATTCCAGAACTAGATCGCTATGCCAGTACCTGTTCAAACTTCCCCTGCCAGCAGATGTTTTAATGCAGTGACTCCTTTCAAGGCTCTCTTCTCCCCTATCTTTGTTTTGTTTTGGTGTCAGACAGGAAGACACTGCTGCCAAAACACAACCCTAATGTCAAAAGCATCAGGAAGCTATTCCCACCAAGTTAACCGAATATACAGAATCACCAGCAATGCTAGAATCACCCATGACACATATAGTAAATCAAGACAGTAAAACATACGGCGCACAGATCATGCAGTAAACTATGCAGAGAGGAAACTCCTGCTGAGACAGGCTTAGCCCAGCTGGGTCAGAAACAGATTCTTAGGCTTACCTGATCGGGATTTGAAAGCAGCAGCTTTAAGTTCTTGAGATCTGAGTCTCTGCTGAGAGGAGATAAAGGATGCACACACAGCCCAATTCCAGCCAGTGACTATGAGTTCAGATAATTGGATATGACTTCTAGTATCCAGCCACCAGCTAGCATTCAGACAAAACTAGAGAGACCATGGCCGCTAACAGGAAGTTGTATGGGGTGATTTGAGCCATTTGGGAGAAAATTAATAGATTCTGCCACATGCATTTTTTTTTAACCTAGACCACATACCCCCTTAGTGATACTACTTAAGTATAAGAATAATGATGTATGAGTAGAAGAGCCCTAGTTCAGCTGCATACAGGTGAACAAACTCTGGAAGTGGCTGCTTTGTGCACTGCATATAGCGGGCCTGTTTTAGTATTTCCAGGAAAGAGAAAAAAATAGGTGACGAGAGCATAATATAGGAACTAGGAAAGAAAATGAAATAAGATAAGAAACAGTCAATGAAGGTATGAGGAAGAGACACACCATGGCTTATTATAAGAAAGAAGTGGAGTGAAACTAGGAATGACAAAGTAACAAAAGTAAGCGAGGCAAGCCTTCGACTCAGCTTTCCTTCTATTAATTTTTCAAATACACAGAAGCCAAAAACTTTATAAATTAATCACGCTGTTTCTCCTACACGCTGGGAAGGAAGAAAGGCAGAGATTATTGTTTCTATTTTTCATTACTTGGGAGGTGCATGCTCAGATACTTCAGTGATAATGGGAGAACCTAAACAGATAGATAGGCTTGTCAGTTGATTTATTTAGATATGCAGTTTTTGTGATATTTTGCTGACTCAACAGTTGTTCAAGTACTAATCCGTGAATATGTAATCAACACGCTCAAGGGGAATTTATCAAACAATGTATTCAAAGTCTCCTGGGACTGTTTTCCTTCATTATTTACCCCTTACAATATCCCCTTCTCCCCAAAATATACAGTAAACTTTCTGTGAAGGAGGAACACATTGTCAGGGTGCTGGTAGAAAGGTAACAAATAGGGCAAAAGTCTTTCTTGGGTTTCTCTGGGAAATTAATTATTATAAATGCACAAGATTTTCCATGTTGCTTGGTTTCCTTTGTTAGGCTACATTACCCCTCATAACAGCTTGCAAAGGCATCATGCTGCATTCTTGCTCCACCGCAGATGCTGGCGATAACACTTCAGTGTGTTTTCTCAAGCACCTCTACCCAAAGAATTCCCTTATTTAAAGAATCTTGAATTATATCCAGTTTGGCTGGGAAACTTCTCTCAGGATATTTTCATGTAATTACCAAACACAGCTAAAGATCAATCTCACAGTGTTGGTGTCTAATCATCTCCTGTCTAGAATCCATAAACTGACACCAGGAGGAAGGAAGAATTGAAGAGGGGAAGTTTCCAACACTGTCTCGTGCAGGTGTTACACCAATTCAATAGTTTCTCTTGACAAGTTCTATGCAATGGGCAAGAAACTGGACTTGAAAACATAGGCCTAGAAGACACTGCAGTTATCCACCACAAAGCAGACCGTCTCCTAATTGGTACAGGTCAAAGAACACGATATCATGACCCTTCTGCTGTGTGGTAGCAGTAAAATGGGCTATCAGGGTTACAAGTATGGGACCCTTTCAAAATAAAGAGAATGTTTGACTTGAACCCCCACCTACAACCTTAATTCATATACACGGTCTAACCACTTTAATGTAAAGCTCATGTGTTTTACAGTGTTCCTTTCTCCACTCATCAGGCACATACAAGAGATATTGAAAATAGAGTTGTATTTGGAAAAAGACAAATATCAAGTACTAAAATGAAATTAAGAAAAAACAAAAAACCCATATGCATGGTATAGCTGAATCCAGAGTCTGTCACTCACTGGCTGGCTTGCAGGAACCTCAAAATTCTTGTTTCAAGCAAAACTCTACCTACTACTTCCAAATCCAGTCTAATTCTGCAGTGGTCAGATTGGTGCAGGGTCTCCCTATCAGCTTGCACAGTCTGCTATAAACTGCTCTGGTCCACTGAGGTTAGCTCTGGTCCTTCAGTCCAATCCACCAAGTCTGCTCCAGACTGAATCAGCTCCAATAGGATGTCGGAATCAACTTCCAATGGAATTGGAGACTCTGGATTGGAATCTTTCACTGGCTTCAGTGTCTGTTCTCCATCTTGCTGTTCTCCATCTTGGGCTCAACTACCCAATCAGAGTTCATTATTAGGCTAGAGTGTCTAACTTTCTCCAAAATATTCCCCTTCATTAAGTCATACACTCTTCTACCCTTTCACATATTTAGCTGCATGACCAGTTTAATAAACCTTTTTATGGATGACAGAAATTCCCAATAATGCCACTTCACGAGAATATCCTGGAGTGAGTGGAAAAATAAGCAAATTAAACTTGCCTGCAGGTGAGTCTCTGCAGTTCTCTTTCTTCCCCTACAGGGGGTCCTGTATCTTTTTCCTGCAGCACCCCTAGTTCTGGGGCTTCTAGCATCACTGGTGCCCCTACATTACACTGGCTCCCCATTCCATTCCAGGTACAGTCCTATCTCTGAAAGCTTTAAGCTTCAGCCAAGGCCTTTATTTCAGAAATAGTCCTGCCCTCTATGACAACTACAGTTAACGGGGACATGAACACTGGCAGCCTTAAGTGGTCAAATTCTCATGCGCTCGGAGAGGGGTTCTCTAGAGAAAATGGTCAGCTCTAGACCTCTCCATCATAACAGGTCAGGATGAGCCTAAGCGTGACAAACTGCAAGACCAGTCCAACAGGTTTTCCCACAACATGTGTTTCAGTAAGACCTGGCACTGGTCTCCTGGACAACCTCTAAAAAGAGGCTGATGTTAACTAGTTACTCAGCATCTACAAGGTTCAAGGAAACAATGATCTATGAATAAAGTTAAACAATCTGGTATAAACAAGTTTGATTCTCCATAGGTTCAGCAGAGCTCAATGCATTCCTAACATCTGCCAAAGGCACCATCTCAAATCCCTTAGTGCAGTGTTTCCCAAACTTGGGACGCCATTTGTATAGGGAAAGTCCCTGGCGGGCTGGGCCAGTTTGTTTACCTGCCACACCGCAGGTCCAGCCGATTGTGGCTCCCATTGGCCGCGGTTCGCTGCTCCAGGCCAATGGGGGCTGCTGGAAGCGATGCGGGCCGAGGGACGTACTGGCCGCCGCTTCCATCAGCTCCCATTGGCTTGGAGCAGCGAACCGCGGCCAGTGGAAGCCACGATCGGCCGGACCTGCGGATGGGGCAGGTAACAAACCAGCCCGGCCCACCAGGGGCTTTCCCTATACAAATGGCGTCCCAAGTTTGGGAAACAGTGCCTTAGTGTATTTCTGCCTTTTTTAGAAGCTTGTTTTGTGTTCATTGAGATATAGTGCTGACGGCACTGCCATAAGCTAGGGATAACACGGGCAGCGACTGTTCAAACTTCTCCTCCAGAACTGAACTACACCCTCCTCTTCTAATCCAGACCTAGGCCCCACACAGATCTGTAGGTGCATGTCAATGCAACATGCAAAATTTATCTTTAAATATGATTGTAAAGCAATTTGAAATCCTCCCAACACCCTAGAAGTATGTAATTTAGTATGAGTGGCAGAAACAGTATAGTACCCAGGAGGTCCTATATACCCTAGACTTTTTTATGCTCAGTGCACTAGACTATGTTGCTATCATTTGCTGCTATTCCAATTCTTGGCCCATTTTGAGCAAATACACTCCAAACAGACAGCAGGGCCACTGCATAATGAGGACTTCCACACACACTGCCTCGCAGCCACCCAGCCCTTCCCCAAGCAGGAAAATACAACATATACATTGTGACCTCAGTCTTGTTTGAACACAGATCTCTTGAGACAAAAAGCACTACTTCTTTAAACCACCTACACTCTCCCCTCTCTTTGCTCTCCAGGTTTTACTGTTTAGAGACTCCAAATAAATGGAAAATTAATTATTTAGTTTCTAATTCCCATTTCATGTTGATGTTTATTTAATTGCAAGCCATATAATTGCTTTATGTTTTTAACATCCCTCATAAATATGTATTTTGTTTTTTTAATACAATTCTTTACACCAAATTAGCATAGACTATCTGGTAACGTGACACGGGAGTATGAGTTGCCTTTGCAAGCCAGGGAACACCTCACAGATCCAAGGACTCAGTGCTCTGTATCCATTATGTTCAGTAGCCATTGGGAAAGTCTGGTGTGTGTGAGTGTGTGAATGTGTGAGTGAGAGAGAGAGAGGTCCCAAATGCATAGCAGGAGCAGCCCAAATTAAATGGAAGAGGCAAAGAAGAGAGCTAAGATTTGATGAGCCCCATCTTTGACAGATTTATAGCTTTGCTGTAAATACTTCAATGAGGATGAATCTTGGCAGAACCTAAGTCTGGGATCAAATTTTTGTTGTTGTTCTTAATAAGAATTTGTTTGGTTATTGAGTTACATCTGCTAGTTTTAGATGAGGCTGTATGAAATACCTTTCCCTGGCACTTCAATTAGTAACTGGCTCTGGTTTTAGAATCACCCCGGCAGTTATTTATGCTCCTCAGAACAGAAAACATTGGTATAGTAACTTAAGAACTTAACTTTACCTGCATGTAAAAAGACAAAATCCTAAAATCCTATTTGCTTCAGCTGAAGAAAGCTAAACATTACTGCTAACCTGGCTCAGAGGAGAATTCAGAAAGTGCAGGGGGGAGTGAAGAGGTAATTCACCATTTAAAGACTAGTCAACATACATTTTGCATACTGGAATAACTATCTTGGGTTAGGAGAGTGAGGTTTTGTTTGTTTTTAACCAAAATAGTTACACCAGTACATCTTGCCACTTCCCACTTCCTGTGTGTAGTTATATCAGTATAACTCATTCCCCCCATTACCTTATGGGAATAAGCTCTACTGATACAAGGAAACTTTATAACAGTAGAACTGCAACCTTACCAGGGAGTCATAGCACTTTAACTCTACCAATACAGTTAAAGCAGCACAACTCCACTACTCTCTGAGGCTAGGTCTACACTGGGGGGAGGGGGGGAAATCGATTTAAGATACGCAAATTCAGCTACGCGAATAGCGTAGCTGAATTCAACGTATCCAAGCCGACTTACCCCGCTGTGAGGACGGCGGCAAATCGACCACCGCAGCTCCCCCATCGACGGCGCTTACTCCTACCTGGGCTGGCGGAGTATGCACGTCGATTCGGGGATCGATTGTCGCGTCCCGACAAGATGCGATAATTCGATCCCTAAGAGATCGATTTCTACCCGCCGATCCAGTGGGTAGCGAAGACAAGTCCACAGTCTACACAGAAGCTGCATCAGCTTTAATTTAAATCAGTTTAGTTAAACTGGTGCAAGCTGTGGACCATATATCTATTTTAAATTGGTTCTATCAACTCAGCTTGTGTCTGTAAATGTACAGGCACAAGCTAAATTAACAAGCCAGCTTAAATGTACACATGGGGAAACATCTACATTAAAATCTGTATCAAATCACAACTTTAATTGAACTAGGACAAAGCTGAGTTTAAACCAGGCCTAAACTCCTTCCCCAGCTTCCACTTTTTGGATCCCCATCAGCTAACTAAATTTGACAGAATTCTTGAGAGCTGTACCGCTGCCCACTGGGTTCTGATAGTCAGTAGTGAAATCAAGTGCATAAAATTTCACTCTGCTGCTGTGTGATGAAAATATGAGTTGCAGCAAAAGCAATGGAGCTCTCTGTCTGGACTCAGCAAGACACCAAACTGATTCAAAACATGGCTCACATTTGAAGCATTATCTTAGTAATCATAAGAGAAGTACATTTTTTTTTTAAATGGAGCCTTGAAAATGATGGCTGAGCTGCCCCCATGGACACACCCCTCTTGCCAACAGCAAGTGGCGTTTTGAAGCACTGATGATGAGGACTTGCGGAAAAGCAACCACAATTTATATATACACAAACACTGTGCTCTCATAATTCTACAGGGATCATCTGGATCAAGATGGTCTGTTCTGCCTTCCTGGAATCAGCTCTGTTCTATAGCAAATCGAAATTAACCTTATTTGTGCCTTCAATAGCTGGACTCATTCCAATGATAATATAAAGACTAAGGCATGTGCTTACTGCTCTCCAACAGGAGTCATTTTCGCAATCAAATTATAACGATCCCCAAGAAAAGTTACTGCAGTTTAATGAACCAGGATTCTGATACATTTCAAACACCTTCACACTGTTGCAGATCCAGAAAGGTCACCTCATAGGAATCATTTTATCTATGACAATGCAACAGAGAACTTAATGAATCATGAAGATGATGGGAAAGAAATTCTTTTATTTTAAACCATAGGGAGACAAGCCTTTAACATCTGACCACCTGGTTCTGGAAACTGGAATTACATGTAATCATAGCTTCATCAAACTGTAAATTATGTATAAGTGTCATTAACGAGATGAAGTTAAAATACCTAGAAAGAATTGTCTGAATTTATATTTTACTTCTGCCTGATAAGAAATATACCATTTACAGTCTGAATCCCCGGCTCCCAAGATTACCCATTAATCTAAAGGAGAAGTATCAATACCTAATTGGGTACAGGGTTACTATTCCCTGTCCTTAAGTCAGTTACAGAAATAGTACCATTATTTCAGCCCTGGCTGCAAAATCGATCACTGCACCTGAAAAAAAGTTCCATAATGTACTAATGCAAATCATTTTCAACATTGCATAGATTAAAAGCCATTGACAATATTTCATTTTTGGTATATTTAGTGCTGGGAAAAGGTCTAAACTAACAGCCCGAGGAATTAAATCTGTCTACAGAACAAGTCCAGCAGGGATGGCAAAACCCAACTCCTGTGGAGGTATGGGGGGAGAAGTTTTCTCTCTCTCTCAAATTTATATATATATACACACACAAATCTTTTTTTATTTTTGTATAAAATATTAAATATATATATAAACTAACCATTACTAAGTACTATAATACACTAACTACAAAAGCTAAGAAGGCACAGTTGAGGCAAAAAACGTAACTCAGGCAACTAGCTAAGTCTCCGTCTCAAGCCGGGATGGGGGAGGGGGTGACGCTTCTGCCCAGTGGTGGGGTGGTGGGGCTAGGGGCTTCTGCCCCACAGGAGGTGCCTGCCAGGGCTCGGCGCTTCTGCCCCACAGGAGGCACAGGAGGCACCTGCCGGCATTTCAGCCCCAAGCCCCAGCAGGCACCTCCTCCAGGGCAGAAGGCCCTCGTCCCACCAGCCCTCCGCAGGGTTGAAGCCCCGAATCCCAGCAGGCATTCCCGGCTCTCGAGCTTCTGAAGATTATCGTATGTGGCTTGGAGGGTCAGTAAGTTTGGACACCCCTGCAATATGGCAACGGCATACAGCATGAGGCAGAGTAACACGCATGCACAGACTGAACGGACACTGCTATGAAAAATCTACAAATGACACAGGGGGCACAAGCACACCTAGAATGGAGCACCCACAGGGAAACTACTCTAAGAATTGATTTTATACCAAATCAGCCACCATCCAATGAAAATTGCTTTCAGTTTCCACTCACCAGAACTGGATCTGAACAGGTGAGCTAGGTGAAAAAGCTGTATATCCCATAAGTAAGATCCTTCGTTTTCAGTTTAAACCGATTTTTACCAAAAAAATTCCCTGGTTTTACCAAAAAAAAAAAAGGATTATTCCTTTTTTTCCCCGATTTTCACCCTACTTTTGTATCATTCAAATATATATAAAAAAACTTGTTTCATTAGGAAAATGCAATACATTGCAACAGATATATGTATTATAATTAAGGCTATGATTTTGTCAGAGATGTTTTTAGTAAAAGTCAGGCAATAAACAAAAAGTTACGGAAGCAGTGACCTGTCCCTGACTTTTACTAAAAACATCCCTGACAAAATGGGGAGGCAGGAGGATCCGTCCACCCACCCCCCAGTGGCTGGGAGCTGCAGGGATCCTATTGCCCAGTGGCTGGGAGAGGTCCCTACCACCCTGAAGGGCTGGAGCTGCGGAACTGGGAGCTGTGGGGGGAGGAGGGGAACCTGTCAGCGGTGGAATCTGGGGAGCTGTGGGGGGTCCCGCAGCTGCTGAGCAGCTCTGGGGTCCCTCTGCTGCCGTTGGTGGCAGCTGGGAGCTGTGGTGGGAGTCGACTGCTCACAGCAGCAGGGGAGTCGTAGGGAGGCCCTTGCCAGCGGTAGCGGCTGGGGAGCTGCGGGAGGTTCCCCAATGGTCCCCCTACCTGCGGACACTGAGCAGCTCCAGGGTCCCTCTGCCACCGGCAGCCAGTCAGTTGCAGGGGTCCCGCCACCCACAGGAGGGTCCCCCACCGCCTGGGGAGGCTGGGCTGCGTCATGGAGGTCACTGGAAGTCACAGCCATGACATAATCGTTGTCTTAATTATGATAATACATTAGCCTGTGTGTATATGCAAAGCTGCCTGTTGAAGTATGGCTATGTATTAGTCAAGAAGATACACACAACAAACAAACAGGCACGCACGCAAGGTCTGAAGGGCGTGTGTATCTGAATGTATTGATGAATCTCACACCCACCTGTGACAGGCTGGGTCACAGAAACTCCCTCAAGACTATCACTAGATGTGCTGGGATACCACTGAGAACCTCCCGGCCAGAAAAGGCTTCCCTCCACTCCCGTCTTGCTGAGCTAGACACACCAGTTGGCTTCAGCACAGACCAAGAGGTTGGGCCACGCCCCCTGAAGTTCTCAGAAACTAAGATTCACTTAGCCCACGGGCTTCTCAGTTAACAGGGACTTTCCCAGCTTCCAGTAGTCAATCTTTCTGGGAGCCTAAATTCCAAATAAATCCGCTTTATTCTTTAAAAAGTTTATACAGGGTAAACTCATAAATTGTCCGCCCTCTATAACACTAATAGAGAGAGATGCACAGCTGTTTGCTCCCCCAGGTATTAATTACTTACTCTGGGTTCAATAATAAGCAAAAGTGATTTTATTAAGTATAAAAAGTAGGATTTAAGTGGTTCCAACTAATAACAGAGAGAACAAAGCAAGTTACCAAGCAAAATGAAACAAAACACGCAAACCTAAGCCTAACAGATTAAGAAACTGCATACAGGTAAATCTCACCCTTAGAGATGTTCTAATAAGCTTCTTTCACAGACTGGACTCCTTCCTAGTCTGGGTCCAGCAATCACTCATACCCCCGTAGTTACTGTCCTTTGTTCCAGTTTCTTTCAGGCATCTCTTTGGGGTGGAGAGGCCATCTCTTAAGCAAGTTGAAGACAAAATGGAGGGGTTTCCAGGGCCTTTTATATTCTCTCTCTTGTGGGTGGAAACCCCTCTGTGCAACATCACAGCAACAAGATGGAGTTTGTAGCCAGCTAAGTCACATGTCCATGAATGATTCAGCTTTTTGCAGGCTGACGCCATTGTTTACATGTTAGTTTGAACGTTCCCAGAAAAGCTCAGATGTGTCGCCCAAAGTCCATTGTCAGTTAAGTGTTTCTTGACTGGACACTTAGTAAGAATAGTCCTTTCCTCAAGAAGCTGACTAAATGCTTCACTGAGGCTACTTAGAATCAAACACATTGAGATACAAGTACATAGCCAATATTCATAACTTCAAATACAAAAATGATACACACATACAGACGGCATAATCATAACCAGCAAATTACAACCTTTCCATAGACACCCCACTTGACCTCCTCTGTACAAAACCTGGTGCAACCATAGGACTCTGGTTGCAACAATGATCTATATGGTCACCATTCATGTCACTAACGTCACCTACCATGTACACATTTCAAGCTGTTAGCAGAGAAAGATTTAAAGATCTGACACACTAAAATGGGAAGAAAACAAAAACCTGATCAGAAAACATTTCAGAACACAAGGAAGTATTTGAAAGTTAAAAAAAAAAAAACAGGAGTAAAAGATGAAGTGAGTGTATGTGCTGCAAATGGTGTGGCCCAATTATTAAATGTTAATATTTATAGGCTAATAGTTCTAAGTCTACAACAGTAAATTGTTTATTCAAATGAAAAGTTTTATTTGGGGAATAGAGATATATTGTTTTCTTAAACTCAGAGGTGGCATTGTGTTTTGAGTTCTGTTTTAGTTCTGCAGCAAACCACACTGATGAACAGAATTCAAAGCATTATTCTACTGAATACTTTCCTTCCCATCTTTCCACCCACCAAAATAAACCCCGATATTTACTCAGAAAAATTATTAATTTTTTGCACTGATTTTGTTGCTGTGGTAATAAACATCAATAAATTCCCAGGAAAAATTAATTAAAATAAAAAATGAAAACGAAGGGCCCTACCCATAAGCCACCTTAATAAGACCTTTATGACTATTTTGAACCTCTGATGCCCTCAGATAGCCACTTGACTCCTGGTATGTTCCAGACAAAAGGCATCGTACCAGGCACAGAATGTTAAAGGTCACAGCAGACACTGGGTCGGTTAACTGACAAAGGCAAAAGGATTATTCAGTGTTTGCATGCTTGTTCTTATGGTAACAAAAGAATCTCACACTTTTGTAAGGTGAAGGAACTGCAAGACATAGCAGCACATAAAGACACACTGGTGTGATTCCAAACACACACCCCTCCATGTAAGGAGGCTCTCTGATTAAAATCAGAGCCTTTCTCAGGCCAACACTCACAAGTTACCCCTCTTCTGATGGAGCAAGACTGAATAATTGATAATAAAGAACCTGCAGTTATCTGATGTCCAAACCAAGTGGCTAAATAATCAGTTTTAGAAACCATGAATTAGCCCTGGGGTGCAGCCACGGGGACCTGCACTGTGCCAAAATAATAAATTCACAGATGAACTCATACAGGAATCATCTGAAATGCCTTCTAGTGCTGCCTTGTACAGCATATCTTATCTTGTTAGCTCCTGCGCAAATGAATTTGCTTTTTACTCCCATAAGAATCCCCTGAAATAAGTCATTTTGTGTGGAGTAAGGGGGAAGAAAGTAGAGGAAGAGAATGAAATTACCTGGAAAATTATTCACAGCTGACATAACTTTGAGAAAGCTATTTTCCTGCACCAGCTGTTACAAGCAAGGGTTTTGAAACTACTAAACATGCACCAGTGCAGCCTTTATTTAATTAAGCATTCAGTAACATTTTATTTGTATCTGTTCTTAAGTTTCTGATTTTTATTTAGTCTGCCTTTGACTATTATGTTCCAGATGTAGGTTGCATTTAGACTAAGCCAACGAACATTAATTGCAAGTTAAGTTTCAGTTTACAGCCTATGTAAATAATGAGTCAAAGACAGACTCAATAAAAGGAAACGTACACAGCCAGAAGCAGCCAGATTCAGGCTGCATGGCTTTGGGAAGACTAAGCGATACTACAGAATTGGGAATTTAAGAAGGTTTTCCATTTGCCACGTGTGGAGGATCAGTTACAGGCTTGACATGGGGCGGGATGTGCTGGGAGCAATTTGCCTTTAATAAATTAAATATTAGGGTATTTCAGTGCAAATCAGGGTATGTCTGCTCCATTTGGCAGACAGCTTTGGCATCCACTCTGAGTTTGAGCCTGATCCTGCAAAGTCTCACAGCTGGACCTAGAGCTTACTACTGTAAGCCACTCAAGTCAGCGGGAATATTTATGGTATCAAGTGTCTCAGAAAACTCAGGGGAAATCCCCACAGGTTCCCCAAATATTTCCCCTTCAATTTTTACACTGTCACAATCACAGAGATCAATCCTCTCTTGGAATCCTGCAAAATCCCCCCACTGCCTGGGATGACTTATTCCCTGGCTCCAAGACATTTCTGAAGAGCAAGTTAACCTTTGGGATGCACCCACATTTCCCTAAGGGATGGCAAGCAAGGCCCCACAAACCCTGTGGCACCTAGTTCTTCAGTAGTCATTATAGATTTCATTGTATTACTGAGCCTGAACTCAGTCTATTTCACACAGCTCCAACATTTTCAGTTTTCAGTGTGCTGCAGATTTTTGTATCGACCGTGCACAACCACAGGGTGGGAAGATTTCACTAGGGGTTTTGGCAGCTGGGTCAGATTTCAATTTTTGGCACGCGTTAGGTTTTTGGCAGTGGGAAGCAGATACATCTCACCCTCTTTAGTAAAGAGTCAGTTGATAAGCTTCCAAATATTTATTTCACAAAATGAAGTCTTTAAGATCCCAAATGAAATACTCTGGAAATATACACGCTTAAGAATGTACCTAGCTGTATGTGGCCATGATGGGATTATGTGGCCAACTAAATGTCAAGCATAAATGTATGATTCTGTTATGTCCCATCTCTGACAGGATGTGTCATCAATTGGATAGAACAAGGATCCCTGATTATTATTGCAGCTTTGCTGCTAACCTACTACAAATTCGGGTAAGTCACTGGAGCCCTTTGACCTTAGTCTAGAAAACTTGTTTACGAACAGAAGTGCTTTCACTGCAAACTAGATGTTGAATCTGAACAGAACTTTGCTGGATAAGTAGCAACTCTATCTCCAACAAATGTATGACGTAAGTAGAATGACCTGAATATATGGTAGTAGGCTCTCTGAACCAACAATTAATGAGGTTTTCAGACCACCCAGCCTGCAATTGAGCAAAATGCTATCATTAAACTAATAACAGCATGGCTAGAGTTGTGGGGATATTACCAGCACTCTATGCTGTTAAAGCATCATTCAGAGTTCGTTCAGGCTTGCAGGAAGAGAGAAGAGCAGCATAAAAGCAAAAATGAGTTTGTGCTAGCCAAAGGGGTTAAATGGAATAAGAAAGGCTTTTAAACATATCAAGGGAAAAGGGAGGTCCATGGAGGAGGACGAAATTGATTCAGAAAGGGTCAAGATACCAGAAAGAAAAACATACAAACATTTGAGCAGTTACAAAGAAAGGAAGAACATGTGAAAATAATTGTTGATGAAAGGAATAATTGCATAATTTGAACATGCAGACCCAGAGCCTGACTAACCCGCCTACTCTGTGGGAAGAGTCTTTGTTTAAACAGAAAATCCCCTGCAAGGCAGGTAGAACGTTAAGGCTCCAGGAGTGTCCACAGAACAGATGTTATAAATGGTGGTGACCATTTATTAGTTTGATATATGGGGTAGATTTTAGAGTAATAGGAGAAAATTAAGAAAAGGAAACTTTAGGCATAATATCCAAGAAAATTTCCTGACAGTGACATATTTTTGGCAGTGGGATAGAAGGAGTCCCAGTGCTTAGAATTGTTAAAACTAGACTGAAAAAAAATACCAGAATAATATCCTATAAAGAGCAATTCTGCATTAGCTATAGAGAGATTGATTGGATGTTCATTCTAATTCCATCTATGATTCAGACACATCAGGACTAATACTTCACTCCAGAACCTCTAGTAACCTGGTCACAGATTCACCCAGCCTATTACAGTATCAAAATGTACAGAGAAGCCACAGAGAGAAGCATTAATAGGTGGAGATTAAAGGAACAGCTCTAAAGATTACCATGGCAGCTACAAGATCTGCAAATAATTACTGTCATGAATGAGTACAAAATAATTTGACTTGCTTTTAAACCAAAATGTTTTAGATATTTTAAACTGCTGCTTCATCCGTGATTTGAAAGCCTTATAAATGTGCAGCATTCATTTACAGAGGGGGAAAAACACTTGCCTACAGAAAGGCAAATTAACCATTGTCCTATTTCTACAATGGAATCTAGGGGTTTCTCTCTCCCTCCCCTCCTCTCTCCCTCACACACATCCACCCACCATCAAGGTGAAAATTAAAACTTGGTAACCCCATACCTTTAGGTTCACTTCAAACTGCATACAAAGACCTAACAAAGTTGTTACTTCCCAATGATGGTTCATTTTGAAGTCCTACCAGTACTAGAGCAATAAGGTCTTCACTAAGGGGTTGGTTACATTTCACGGACAGTGAACATCCCCCAATGAAAGGGCCTTTACTCCATCATGGAGAAGAGTATTTGATAGTCCAATGGACACACTGTTGGATCCTTTCAGCAATGACTGGACTTTGAAGTTCAGGGGAGGAGTTAAGTGTCAGGATACCCAAAGAGCAGGCAGAAAGGAAGGTAACATGATCATTCATACTTCAATAGCACATTGTATCAGAACACCTCAAAGCAGTTTACAAACAGCTATTAAGTCTCACAACACAATACATTCAATATTATGACAAGGTTACTGGGAGAAAATTTCTACAGGATACTTTTGTAGCACAATTCCACAATACACATCATGCTAATCAGATCTCCTGTACAATGAAAGAGGACTGCCTTAGAAATGAAAAATGGTTATTCCCCTTATACGGACTACCAGAGGAAATATGACTCTGATACATGAGTCAAAATGACTCATGAGAATTGCTCACCAGGAGACATGTGTGTAGAGAAAACCTGAGCATGTTGGACACTCCTGGTTAAGTCTAAATCTTCCATGCATGAATACTACAGCCTAGGCAAACTTAAATAGTTTACAATCCCAGCACTTCAAAAAATAGTCTGATTTCTTGTCTAACATCTATTCATTTAAAGGAAGTATATATGGCTGCACAAAAGTATACTGAGGTATATAAAAAGGGCATACCATGATGAGCAACAAAACTCATGTATAGGTTGAAATGTACAAAGGGCCAGCAGGAGTCTCCATGTACTACTTAAGTCTCCCTTAAATCCTTTAAATAAATAAATAAATAAATGGGACTTACTTAAGTGATGCATAAGCTTTATGCTGGCCCCTTGCAGAATGATGAATTTCACCCCTAAGGCTTGTCTTCACTACATTTTTTTTTATATACACAAGGTAACTGTTTGTCATTTAAATCAAGGTACTTCCCGCTTCGTAAAGGCTAGTGTGGACACTCCATGCACCATTGATCCTGGCTACAGATATCTGTTCTTTACTTTCAGAGCAAATGTGCAGAGAGTTCCCAAACTAGCTTTTATAAATGTTCTAAGTACTTTAACTTATATTTTATATTTAACTTTTATATTAATTTAATCTAATCTAGTCTAGTGTAATTTAAAGTCTAGTGTAAACATAATAGTGAATTTGGAGACAGTGACTCTTCATTTATGTTCCCGTAGACTATTTGACTCATTACACACTTTATACCTCCACATCTGTGACAGGCAGGTAAGCAAGCATTGTATCATTTACAGATGTGGAAATAGAGCTATGCTGATTTGTCCAATGCCACAGAAGTCTGTCAGAGTCAAGATTTGAATTCAGGAATTCCTTACTTCCAGTTCTGTGTTCTGATTCCATCGCTCTTTGGAATTGTGAAAGCACCTAATTGTTCTGTAGTGCATTAAGCTATTCCAATTGCTATTCTGGTCACACTGAAATCACAGTGTAGAGTGAGAGTATGATTTCTCTCTATGGGGGCTCAGTTGTGTACAGAATAAGACAGAATGACTTCGTTAAACCCTCCCCTTAATCTGACTTTTCCAGAGAAGCAAAGATAAAGACAAAGTAACATCCTCATGAAATACGGCTCTTTTCTTCTCCTGGGTCCAACCTGTCACTTCCAAAAGCAGATTGTCATGACAACGCACACAACCTGGAGACAATCCAGCCAATAAATCTGCAGAGGAAACAGCCATCCCAAGTGTGGAAAGAATGCTGCTGCTTTAAACCTCCAACGGCACAATAATCCCCAGACAAATTAACCTTATTAGTCCGCTGTAGCCGTCTGGAGCAGAGCGCTGGTAAATATTTTCAAACCCGCAGGAGCCCCAATGCCCTCCTTGCCCTACAGGGCAGAAGCCCCGAGACACCCACCCCTCAACTGAAGCCCGAAGCCCCAAATGGGGGGGGGGGGGAGCATGGGGGACTCAGGGAAATAATCTCCGAGAATTTAAGCCATGCCTACAGTGAAAAATAACGCACCCCTTGGCAAACTAACAGCAGCATTATCACAGAAGCAGCACCCAAGTGACTATGCCTCAAGTCTTTTCTCCTCCCATCTCCAAGAGGAGCATTAGATCACAATGTTTCACTAGTCCAACAGGAAGATTCTAAACTGGCCTCTCTCAAGCTTCTCTCTGATCAAAGGTGTGTTTGCAGGTTGCCCACTCACTGAACCGTCTCTGTGCCAGGCGTATCAACGTGACCCTTTTTATGCTCAAGTCTTGAACAAAAGGAAAGAGTTTTTCGTAGGTAAAGAAGGAAAGGGAGATGGGAAGAAACATGCTTTAAAAAAAATTGGTGATATTGTTACAATAGTGCTTTTTCCTTACATTGGCTTCTGATAAGAAAGTAACAGTGGCACTTTTTTTCTCGCATTTCTCAAGGGTATTTTTATGTTTGGGATTTTTTTTTCCCTTTAGAGTATCAGCTCATCAGTACTGCCAGCCACTATTAAAAAAAATTGTTCTCATTTCAGTTTTATTGACTCCCTGCCTTCTTGCATGCCACTCACCTTTGTGGTAGGAATAGCCTCCTAAGTCTCTGTGGGCCAAGCACACTTCCTTCTCCTGCAAATCATCCCATCTTTTACAAAACCTTCCCTCCCCTGATCTCCCCAGCAGCAATAATCTATGGAGATATCCTATCTCCTAGAACTGGAAGGGACCTTGAAAGGTCAATACCCCCATACCTTCTCACACCAGATAGCACTTCAGATGTTTTGTATTTGTCTAAGTTATTCCCATCTTGGTTCCCTCCTCCCCCCCCATGTTTTATAGACGCCATATACACATTTATAGGAGGAAAATGCAAAACTGGAGTTTTAATAAGGCTTTTTTTATTATAAACATAGAAGGCACTGCAGAAGTGCAAAATATTAGTGGAAGTCACAAGATTGGACAGATTAATTAGGTCTCAACAACCCTGCAAGGTAGGAAAAATGATCATTCCTATGTTACAGATGGGAAAGAGGCACAAAGCTGCATCCTAGGTCATACTGAGTTAGTCTGTGTGCTGGGAACAGTTCCATGTCCCCGCTTTGGACACTAACATGCCCATATGATCACAGTTTATTGAGCCTATAATGCGAAAACAAGTGGCAAACTACTGAACAAATAATAAAAGAACCACACTCCCAGAACACACTGTCTCATTACCTTCCTATAATATTTTATCTGAGTCAGGAACAGCAGGAGCAGCAGACCAGAGTTACATTTGCATAACTTGTTTTCCCTTCTAACGTCCCCTCTCTCTATTTTCGGCTAGCTATAATTTTTTGAAACTTTCATTTTTTTAGCCTGAAATTTTTCAGGCTTGGTCTCCACCTGAAAGTGAATTATTTTTCCCTTGAAAGTCTGAGCAAAAAAGGTTCAGCCTTCTTAAGAGTGAGAAAAAAAAACATGTCCTACTATGAAAAGTGTCTTGCAAAATGGAATGTGATTGTGCAATGAGAGTCTATAGTGTTATGTGTAGATAGATTTACCCATCTGTGAAATGGAAAGAATGCTGGGAGTTGGAGGTTCTCTTATTTCTCTCTTTGGGCCCAATCCAGCTCCCACTGTAGAAAGACTCCTCCTGACTTCAATGTGAACTGAATCAGGCCTTATAAGCTATTTGAGCTCCTCAGATGAAATGTGCTATTGCAAGCTTTTGAAAGCTCAGATAATGAACTACACACACAAACTGGAGAGTTGCAACAAACATCACCATAAGATTATTTGCATGGGAAAGACAGAACTGTTATTTGCAACACTGGCTAAGTCAGGAGTGTCATATTTTCTTCTAAATTTGGTCCTCAGTAGTCAGGCTTTGCTTAACCCTTCAGAGTGCAATCAAAAAACCCTGTGCCTACCTTGAGGGCTTTCACAGCTTTCTTCATCACTGTTGTCCTGGCAGTTATTTTGACTGTCGCATACAAAGCTTTTATCGATGCAAAGGCCATTCTTACAGTGGAATCGAGCAGTAGAGCACAGCAAGGGATTTGCTGCTGTGAAAACAAAAGTGTGATCTTTCATTAGAAACTAGCTCTCACCCAGACAGAGAACTACTCCCTGAGGGCTCCTACAGAGATGGGTCACAACTCAACATTTGGTCTGTTTGCTGAGCCTGTGAGAGTAACATGACAGTCAAGTAAATTGAGTACTTCTAAATGATGGGAGTTGGAAGTTTCAATTCATGTAATATTCATTAGAATTATCAGAGAGCTAGTCCACCCACAGCTATGGATAGACCTTCTCTTCAAACTGTATCACTCACTCTTAGATGTTTAAACACTGCTCCTATTTTAGGCAGGGATGTTAGCCTATTCATAGATTCATAGATTCTAGGACTGGAAGGGACCTCAAGAGGTCATCGAGTCCAGTCCCCTGCCCACATGGCAGGACCAAATACTGTCTAGACCATCCCTGATAGACATTTATCTAACCTACTCTTAAATATCTCCAGAGATGGAGATTCCACAACCTCCCTAGGCAATTTATTCCAGTGTTTAACCACCCTGGCAGTTAGGAACTTTTTCCTAATGTCCAACCTAGACCTCCCTTGCTGCAGTTTAAACCCATTGCTTCTTGTTCTATCCTTAGAGGCTAAGGTGAACAAGTTTTCTCCCTCCTCCTTATGACACCCTTTTAAATACCTGAAAACTGCTATCATCTCCCCCCTCAGTCTTCTCTTTTCCAAACTAAACAAACCCAATTCTTTCAGCCTTCCTTCATAGGTAATGTTCTCAAGACCTTTAGTCATTCTTGTTGCTCTTCTCTGGACCCTTTCCAATTTCTCCACATCTTTTTTGAAATGCGGTGCCCAGAACTGGACACAATACTCCAGCTGAGGCCTAACCAGAGCAGAGTAGAGCGGAAGAATGACTTCTCGTGTCTTGCTCACAACACACCTGTTAGTACATCCCAGAATCATCTTTGCTTTTTTTGCAACAGCATCACACTGTTGACTCATATTTAGCTTGTGGTCCACTATAACCCCTAGATCCCTTTCTGCCGTACTCCTTCCTAGACAGTCTCTTCCCATTCTGTATGTGTGAAACTGATTTTTTCTTCCTAAGTGGAGCACTTTGCATCTGTCTTTGTTAAACTTCATCCTGTTTAACTCTGACCATTTCTCCAATTTGTCCAGATCATTTTGAATTATGACCCTGTCCTCCAAAGCAGTTGCAATCCCTCCCAGTTTGGTATCATCTGCAAAATTAATAAACGTACTTTCTATGCCAATATCTAAGTCGTTGATGAAGATATTGAACAGAG
The DNA here is from genome assembly GCF_013100865.1 of Trachemys scripta elegans. Lineage (NCBI taxonomy): Eukaryota > Metazoa > Chordata > Testudines > Emydidae > Trachemys > Trachemys scripta. Next base: position 79,504,041 of record NC_048301.1, read on the forward strand.
CCGGTCCCAAAACAGACCCCTGCGATACCCCACTCGTTATGCCTTTCCAGCAGGATTGAGAACCATTAATAACAACTCTCTGAGTACGGTTATCCAGCCAGTTATGCACCCACCTTATAGTAGCCCCATCTAAATTGTATTTGCCTAGTTTATCGATAAGAATATCATGCGAGACCGTATCAAATGCCTTACTAAAGTCTAGGTATACCACATCCACAGCTTCACCCTTATCCACAAGGCTCGTTATCCTATCAAAGAAAGCTATCAGATTGGTTTGACATGATTTGTTCTTCACAAATCCATGCTGGCTGTTCCCTATCACCTTACCACTTTCCAAGTGTTTGCAGATGATTTCCTTAATTACTTGCTCCATTATCTTCCCTGGCACAGAAGTTAAACTAACTGGTCTGTAGTTTCCTGGGTTGTTTTTATTTCCCTTTTTATAGATGGGCACTATATTTGCCCTTTTCCAGTCTTCTGGAATCTCTCCCGTCTCCCATGATTTTCCAAAGATAATAGCTAGAGGCTCAGATACCTCCTCTATTAGCTCCTTGAGTATTCTAGGATGCATTTCATCAGGCCCTGGTGACTTGCAGCATCTAACTTTTCTAAGTGATTTTTAACTTGTTCTTTTTTTATTTTACCTGCTAAACCTACCCCCTTCCCATTAGCATTCACTATGTTAGGCATTCCTTCAGACTTCTCGGTGAAGACCAAAACAAAGAAGTCATTAAGCATCTCTGCCATTTCCAAGTTTCCTGTTACTGTTTCTCCCTCTTCACTAAGCAGCGGGCCTACCCTATCTTTGGTCCTCCTCTTGCTTCTAATGTATTGATAAAAAGTCTTCTTGTTTCCCTTTATTCCAGTAGCTAGTTTGAGCTCATTTTGTGCCTTTGCCTTTCTAATCTTGCCCCTGCATTCCTGTGTTGTTTGCCTATATTCATCCTTTGTAATCTGTCCTAGTTTCCATTTTTTATATGACTCCTTTTTATTTTTTAGATCATGCAAGATCTTGTGGTTAAGCCAAGGTGGTCTTTTGCCACATTTTCTATCTTTCCTAACCAGCAGAATAGCTTGCTTTTGGGCCCTTAATAGTGTCCCTTTGAAAAACTGCCAACTTTCCTCAGTTGTTTTTCCCCTCAGTCTTGATTCCCATGGGACCTTACCTATCAGCTCTCTGAACTTACCAAAATCTGCCTTCCTGAAATCCATTGTCTCTATTTTGCTGTTCTCCCTTCTACCCTTCCTTAGAATTGCAAACTCTATGATTTCATGATCACCTTCACCCAGGCTGCCTTCTACTTTCAAATTCTCAACGAGTTCCTACCTATTTGTTAAAATCAAGTCTAGAACAGCTTCCCTCCTAGTAGCTTTTTTAACCTTCTGAAATAAAAAGTTGTCTGCAATGCAGTCCAAGAATTTGTTGGATAGTCTGTGCCCCGCTGTGTTATTTTCCCAACATATATCCGGATAGTTGAAGTCCCCCATCACCTCCAAATCTTGGGCTTTGGATGATTTTGTTAGTTGCTTAAAAAAAGCCTCATCCACCTCTTCCACCTGGTTAGGTGGCCTGTAGTAGTATTATTAAGGTTGCCCAACACTTCCCATTATAAGCAAAACAGGCAGGGCCGGCTCTAGGTTTTTTGCCGCCCCAAGCAATAAAAATTTTGGCTGCCCCCACCCCAGCCCTGGGCTTCCCCCCGCACCCTCCTGCTGCCCCAGCCCTGGGCTCTCCCCCCCACACACATGCACCCCCTACCGCCCCAGCTCTGGGCCTCCCCCCCACCAGCACCCCCTGCCACCCCAGCTCTGGGCTCTCTGCCCCACACACCCCGTGCTGCCTCAGCTCTGGGCTCCCCTCTTTCCCCCCCACCAGTGCCCCCCCCACCCACACACCCCCTGCCGCCCCAGCCCTGGGCTCTCCCCCCTCCCCCCACCTGCACCCTCCTTCCGCCCCAGCCCTGGGTCACTAGTAACTTGCTCCCAGGGTGGGTCATTCAGCAGGAATTTTGGATGTACACAGAACATAGACAGGATTGGTTCCCATATGGTTACAGAACTGCAGTAAAGTGGAACAATTTTCAGCTTGTGTGATTGGAGGATATCTGGATGCATATTATAAGACCAATGCAATATCACTGTCTTCCTTTTAAGCAAATAAATAAATAAATAAATAAAAAAGGCAATGGCTGTTGAAAATAGCAATTCCAGTCCTAAAAACCACTGGGAAGCATTTCTTGCTCAATTTTATCCTACTTTTTCTACAGCAAGTTACAGTGGATCAGTATATTTGATTTGGGAGAAATGAAATAACAGCTGCCCAAGTTGAGCTTGAGCACTCCTGAAATTTGAGGGTGTTCAAATCTGGAAGGCAGGTGCTAGATTCCCTTTCTGAATATTGGATACATCTGGAAAGGAAAAGTCAATTTCTGCTTCCATGGCTCAGAAGTGGAAATCCTCCTACGTGCCTGGTACTGTATCTAAAGCTGCACAGTCTAGTAGAGCCTCCCCTCCCTTACTTTTCATTTTAAATTCTAGTGGGATCCACATACTTCCCTTGCTAACCAAGGAACTACAGCTCCCAGGGCCCCCTGTTGGTTCTCAGCTCCCATGCTGGATCCCTGCCAGGTGCCGCCCCTGCAAATGGGCTGCCCCAAGTACCTGTTTGCTTTGCTGGTGCCTAGAGCCGCCCCTGAAAACAGGCACATCTAAAACTTTGCCCAACTTTAACCATTTGAGCAGATGTTTCTTATGCCTCAGGCTGTATTTTGGGGGGGAGGGGAGGCGGGGGAGGGGAGATTTTTAGCCAAAGTGGTGCAGCCATTTCCGAGAATGAGACTAGGGGAAAATATTTTGCCCATGTTAAAAAAATTATAAAAGCTCTAGAACCTCAGGCTTTACAGCAGAGACTTGAAACTTAGCAGGTGGTGACCTTTGTATCAAAGATGTGCCTTTTGACAACTCTGTGAAAATATAGCCAAGTTATAAGCCTTTGAAAAACTGCAGTTCATCAGTGTTCAGTAGAGACTTAGTAGAGCTTTCCAGCTTAATTCCCCAAAGATTCTATCAAGAATGGGCATTCTCTAGACTCAGGACTTTCCATGCAATTACAGTTCCCAGCTGCTCTGGGCCATGCCGGGTGTTGGTCTGACCCTGGAACTGAGAGCAGAGAGCATGTCTCATAATGCATATGTATGAGGGGATCAAATGAGGGTTGCACAGACAATCTTAATCTAGCATTTCCGAACTTTTCAGGGCTTGACTTTGCAACCTTAATAATGTTCTTTTAAGTTTTTGTATATGTAATATTTATATTGTGATAGTGCTTAGGAGAACCACTCATAGGCAAGACCCCAGTGTGCTAGGCTCTATACAAACACCCAACAAAAAGGTTGTATATGGTCAAAGATTTTATAATTTAAGTAGATTCACAGAAGCAGAAAAATTTCATCCCACTAGAATCCCACTTTCCCCTTCTAACCTAGAATTGTTAGTTACAGCACATTTACTGTTCTGTCCAGTCTCATCTGAAAAGTCTCAAGCTGTAAGATTTCCACCACTTCCCTTGGGAGACTATTCCACAGTTTAATACATTTCACTATCAGGATAAATACCAAGGAAATCTGCCAAAGTTTCCACTTTCTTAATTTCATCGTTCTATTCCTAGCTATACCCGGAGTATCGCACTAAATAATCTCTCTCCCTGAAGGGTGTTTGCATCCTTCATATTGTGAAAGTGAAATGAATTATATTAAAGAAATAGAATGAATTAAAGAATGCTGTATGTACCTTTAAGTAGAAATGAGAAATGCTGCAAGCCAGGGGGGCAGGAAAGCAGACATTAACTGCTTAACTTGCCACTTAAGGGCAATTGGTGAAGCACTAGTCTTAGATCCGATAAGAGTTAACAAGGAAGCAGGATATGCATATTGTGCTCCATGCATATTTTACAATTTTGCTCTCTCTGTCCCTTTGTTTAGTTCGCACCCTTTTATCTGTATAAATAAGACTGTTTGAATCTTGCATAGAGGCTCACATTATCTGAATGTATTAGCAGAGCGCTGTGCTAATAAAACAGAGTGGTCTGACAAACTATGAGTCCTGAGTATAACTTTGACAATTTACAGCATATGTAACCATACCTTCCTTCTTACTCATTGCTTAACCAAGCTAGACATTATTTAGCTCTTTTAATATCTCCTCATATGTCAATCCCTACAGCCCCTTAATCATTTTTGTCGCTCTTTTCTGAGCTCCCTCTAGTTTCTGGAAAAAAGATGATTCAAACTGAATGCAATATTCAAAGTTAAACTTTAAAAAGAAGTTGACAGTGCCCTTTTATAAGGCTTGTTTGCTTCCAAGTGTGGAACTGGCACAATTACAAAGGAGATTACAGTTCTCAAAGACTAACAGGCTGCCTGCCTTCCCTTTTTTTTTGTTTCTTTAAAACTAACCAAAAGAGCCTCCCAAATAGTACATCTTCTGAATCTCTGAAATGAAACACAGTTTAAAGACCTCTGTTCATACAATTCCCCATACATAAGACAGACACCACACACATCTGAGCAAATTACATATATACAACCCTGTAACCCTGCAACATTCATTAATAATGAAAATGCCAACTCTGCATTGCCTTTAAGCTAAATGCATGGCATGTGGATTTCATAGTGGTCACCAGGGTCTACAGCACCATTGCTCCTAGAGAAATTGAGCAGAAGGTAGAGGCGTAGCTTAAGCATATTGAAGGTATTATCTTTAACCACATCTGGGGAAGGGTAGAAGATCAAAGGAGCACTATGATCACTGTAAGGCACACTCAGAGATGTATATTGCATGCACACAGGAAATTATGTAATTCATAACCAATTACATATGTGTTGAACTGATGTATTTTAAAAATGTGCAATCTGTAACTTTTCATTCCACCACCTCACAGGATTTATTATTCAAGGCACCTTGGTCCAAAGCTCCTTCTAGTCCCATTTGATGAAGAATAACCCAAAGACCACAAATCATTTCCCTCGACTTTAATCCTCTTTCTCTAACTTCATTCTTTCTCCGGGGGTGCCATCTCCCCACCACATTCTCGCAGGGCCCAAAACAGTCACTATAGGCCATCAACAGATGGCATCTTAAAGAAAGGTCAGAAATGTTGGTGCTACCATAGAGACACCTCAGTGTGGGGGGAGCACAGAGATGAAAAGGGAATGTCCCCCCATGCAGTGGACAGTGATGTATCACTGTAAAAATTGCTCCTTTTGTTATCTGAGAAAGCTGCTGTCTGTTGTCCTCCTCCTGACCTTTAAATGTCATTAAGAGAAAAAAAAATCCAGCCTGCTCTGGTAAGAGTGAGCAAGCGCTTGCTGAAAGCTGTCACCTGCAAACCCAGAGCTCATCAACGTATTTATCAATTCCAGTCAATGGCAGCAGAGCTGCCTGATCGAACGTAACCTTTCCTTACCGCTATGCCATATCCTTGCTGTAGTTACTGATACAAAAGGGTCTAATTCAGAACATGCAAAGGTTTTAGCACAAGTCAAAATGTATTAAAACTAACTTTCTGCTGTGACTTCCCTGAAAATCACTGATGGGGAGAAAGGCTCAGGTCAAACAACATAGGAAGATCAATTATTTTTCTGTCACTTTCATAGGAAGCTTGCCCAATTTGGGGAAAATTCACCCATGTGTATAGAACCCACCCAAGTCCCATTTCAAGCTTTTAAGTCACACTTAAGTGACATATAGGCTTTGTGCTGGTTCTCCATACAGGAGTGAATTTCACTCTTTCAAATTAAATAACTACCGTATATACTCGTTCATAAGCCAAATATTTTTGGTAAAACAACGACGCATTAAAGAGCAGGGGTCTACACCAAAATGTGATGATTTTAAACTCTATGGAATCATTGAATTGAATATCTAATACATTGTCATTTTGTTTACCTGGAGCGTCTGCAGACATGGAGCCCCTCGGCTCCCTGTGGCCGCGGTTTGCCATTCCCAGCCAATGGGAGCTGCGGGAAGTGGCGCACTACTTCCCGCAGCTCCCATTGGCTGGGAATTGCAAACTGCAGCCACTGGGAGCTGAGGATCTGTGAACGCTCCAGGTAAACAAAATGCCCCGACCTGCCAGCGGCTTACCCGGATGGGCTGGGAGCCAAAGTTTTCTAACCCCTGAAATATAGGGTCGTTTTATGAAAGGGTCATACACTTTTTGCTATTTTTACTTATCCATTTTTGGGGGGTCGGCTTATAAATGAAGGGGCTAATGAATGAGTATAAATGGTATATTGTTTTTCTAACAGCTAGCTCCCAGGATCTGAATGTCCAGCCAGGCTCTTTGTCCTTCCGTCCCCACCAGTAATAAAGAGTCAGCAGTCAGAACTTAGCTGACAATTTTGTTGATGATGCACGACGTAGATGAGCTCTCCCTCAGCCATATTGGCTCTGCAGGGCTGTGTCAGTAAAGTCAGCAGGTGTGTAATCCAGGGACAAGCAGAGCAGGCGAGGAGACAAAAGATGACAAAGAGAGGAATGAGAGAAGATAAGCAATGCCCAGATCACGGAAGTCACCCTGTGAGCGAGATACAGGGAGCAATTTCTTACTATGATCCACTCTTTTTTATTTTGTGAAACTCTCTTGTCTGTAAAGAAAGTTAAAGCTAGATAAACATTAATGCGGAGCCCTACCCCACTATCCGCTGCCCGATTATAACAGAACTGTCAGCAAGGGCACCAGTAATAAAACTGGCGAGCACACACTTGGAAAGTAGCAGCAGGCAGACATGGGTTGGTTTATAAAAAAAGACAAAGCTCGGCAGTGAGTGTTTGGAGGGTGCAAAGAGTGGCTGGTTATGGTTCAGTGTTTAATGTGGATCAACCACAAACAATAATGCTTTAATAACTAAGAATATAAAGACATTCTAGGCAGGACCTGTGACCCAGACCCCACTCCCTGCCGCTGAGCCCCACCAATTTCACTTGGACCCCCCTGCAGAACCCCTCTGCAGAGACCCATTACCATTGCATCCAGAACCCCCAACCAGCCCCTGTGCATCCAGATCCCCCCCACAGCTGGATCCCCCACTGAGCCGCCCATACCCAGCTTGTCCCACACACAACCCTGTCAACCTACACCTGGATCCCCCCATATGAAGGCATTCCACACTTGGATCCTGCCTTGCTAAGCTTGCCTACCCACACAGAGGGACAGGACCCTGGGGTGTTTCTGGGGCAGGCCCAGACCTTGTGCTGTGTCAGGGTTGGGTGCAGCCTCACCACTAAGTCCGTGCCCCTGGGAGGGAGCTGCACAGTGATCTCCCACCTTTGTGCAGCCAGTAGCCTGTGCTCCCCAATGCCATGCTGGAGCCTCCACATTTATTTAACAAATAAAATTTGCAGAATTTTAAAATATTGTGCGCAGAATTTTAAAATGTTTGGTGCAGAATGCTCTGAGGAGTAGAGTTTACACTGTCTGGGTAGGTTTCTGACATTTATTAACACTATAAATCTCCTGTTGCTACCAAGAGGCCTGCAGTTACAAAGCAAACAATCCACAAGATGATTTGGGTAGTAAAACAGGGAGTGTGCATCTAAACCAGGGTTAAAGAACTGAACGTTTCCTTCTTCTACAGTATTGATTTGTTGAAACAAACAAGACGTTTCTCCATGTGCAGGTAGACTTGGCACTTACTACAGTTTTCTTCATCGCTGCCATCTGGACAGTCCTCAAAGCCATTGCACCGGAAGCGGCCAATGATACAATGGATCCCGCTAGCACAGGGGAAGAACGTGGAGCCACATCTGGATTTGGCTTTTGCTGCAAGACAAGAAACACAAAGACAGCCAGAATTAGGGAAACAATTTGCAGGAGACTAAAACATCTTCATATCAGAAGGATCTAAACCAGGGGTAGGCAACCTATGGCACATGTGCCGAAGGCGGCATGCAAGCTGATTTTCAGTGGCATTCACACTGCCTGGGTCCTGGCCACCAGTTCATGGGGCTCTGCATTTTAATTTTAAATGAAGCTTCTTAAACATTTTAAAAACCTTATTTACTGAAAGAGACCTTCTAAAAACGTTAAAATGTATTACTGGCACGCGAAACCTTAAATTAGAGTGAATAAATGAAGACTCGGCACACCACTTCTGAAAGGTTGCCGACCCCTGATCTAAACGCAGGGCTAACCAGACACTCCCCATTACAAGACCATGCTTTCAGTTCTTGGAAAATGTTGTCCTTTAAATGATTTAATCTTGACAAAATTTTCCATGCAGGGTATCTGCCTCAGGCTGATTTTTTTGGTATTTTATTTTTTTTTTGTGGGGGGGGGGGGGGGGAGTTAGTTTTTTTTCCAGCCAAAACAGTTCATCTGTTTCTGAGAACAAGGCTAGGGGGAACATACGTTGTTTTGCACACGTCGTCTAGCAACTTCTCTTAGAAAAGCTCTAGAACAGGGACATGAAATTTGGTAGGGGATGGAGGACCTGTGTGTCAGGGATATGGTTTTTTTTTTTGCTGTCCTTGTGAAAATCTGATCAAATGTGGCCAAGTTATAAGGCTTTGAAAAAAAAAATTACTGAGCATGTTCAAACTGTGGAGACCGATTAGAGTTCTGCAGCTAAAACCCCCAAAGATTCTGTCTGCATGGAGCAAACTCTGGCCTGGACTCTGGACCGCTGAGGACCATGCTGGGTCCACAGACCTGAAAGGAGAGCAGTGAGCCTGTCTCTCAGGTGCCCAGGACGAATTGCCCACTGGGCTTAGGCAACGTGGAGGAGGGAGATGCCTGATTCAAATGCAAAAGAGAGAAGAGCCAGATGGTGGGAAGACTGGGACCGGAGGCTGGCAGGAGGAGGGAGGGGAGGGAAATTGGTAGTCAGGATGTGGGAGGAGACAGAGACTGGCTGGGCAAAGAGTGGGACAAGGAAGTGGGGTGTGAGAAGGACAGCAATACTGGACAAGGAGCCTGTGGAGAGAGATTAGGACTGGGATTATGTGGGGATGGGGACAGAGAACCCAGGGAAGGGGGTGCTAGAGGCCAGAGTTCTCGGGGAGAGAACTATCAGATGAGGAGCAGGAAGTGGGGAACAAGGGCTAGCTGGGCAAAGATACTGGGGACAGAAGCGGGAGATTGGGATAGGCAGTCCAGCGGGATGAGACTAGGGACAGGTTAGAAGGGATGGAGCAAAAGGGGCCACACTTAGGGTACATCTACACTACAGCGGGGAGTCGATTTAAGATACGCAAATTCAGCTACGTGAATAGCGTAGCTGAATTCGACGTATTGCAGCCGACTTACTCCGTTGTGAGGACGGCGGCAAAATCGACTTCTGCCGCTTTTTGTCGGCGGCGCTTACTACCACCTCCGCTGGTGGAGTTAGAGCGCCGATTCGGGGATCGATTGTCGCGTCCCGACGGGATGCGATAAATCGATCCCCGAGAGGTCGATTTCTACCCGCCGATTCAGGCGGGTAGTATAGACCAGACCTTAGAAGGGGTGAACTGTTAGAGCATGATCCCCTCCACAGCCTGGAATATAACCCAAAATTTCTGAGTCTCACCATCCCTCTGCTGTCAGAGAAAATATCTGTGAAACCCACTGGCAAAGTATGTGTTCACACAGAGAATCTGTGATAGTCCCACTACAGTTCTGGTCCATGCAGCAGTAGTAGGTTGTCATTCTCTATCAGTTACTCCATTAGCGTAAGTGGCAGAGGTCCGTGTGCTGCATAACATGGCCACTCACATCATGATGGCAAGAGCAAAAACATAACTCTGAGCCATGGACTCAAAAAGCTTCAGCTTCTACCACATGAGCTCAAGACATGTCCCATTTAACTGTTAGCATCACAGTGTTTATGGCACAGTTGAGCAGCTTTGATTCCACCAAGTAGGAGCCAATGGTACAGATGTATTCTAGTCAGGTCCAAACTTTCATATTTCTATCCTGCCCTGCCTTTCCAAAGATTTCAGAGAGCTGTACAGATTAAGATATCCTCTAAAATGGAAATACTTCCAAGGAAGAAGACAGCAATCAACGGGTACAGAATACAATCAATGCACAATCAAAAAGCTAGGAGAAGAAATCTCTTTCCATGGTCAATGGGGCGGACACTTGTTAGGGCACAGACCACTTCTAAGCTATGTTTCACACCTGTGGATAAAACTACCAAAGAACAAACCATTCTCCCAAAACATCCTCCGAGAGGTCCTGCAAGAAGATTTGACATGTTTGCTCAAATTCCTTTATCCCTTCCCTTCTAATTTTTCACATTGGCATGCAGCTAGCATTTCCCTTGAAGCAGTATTAGTGGATTCTGGCCTCTTTGAAAGGTTTCTTATAAGTCACAGCCAATCACTGATCCAGTTCACTCACTCGCTAGCATATACCTGCATGCAATCAGACCTCCTCAAGTGTGTGTGATTATAATAGAATACATATTGTCCTCTAGTCACTAGCCTCTGAGAGAGAAGACTTAAATTGTACAGCTAATGTGATTCTCCTTTGGCCCAGATGGTAATGGCCTGTTTTCTTGGGAGTTGAATGTCCCCAGTTCTAACCCTACAATCATGTGTTGATATTTATGCATTTGCAGCACATAGATTTTATGAGGACTCCCTGAACTGGAAATCAGAGTGCGATGATGATAGGCAATGCCTTTATGCCCAAAATGAATCTGTACCTCACAGACTGGCAAAGTTTAACTGGGGGATGGTAAGGAAGTATTACGAGAAGATAGCAAAGGAGGCACAAGGAGTGCAACAGTGGGGGAGGGAAAAGGAAAGGAAATAACTAAGAAAGGTGAGGGAGCAAAGAAGCAAGGACTTTGGCATCAATTCAGGGGAGATTCTCTCTTGCAGAGATAAAGTCAACACAGCTGCAATGAAATCTTCCCTGATGTCTCTCAGCAGATATTATTATATAAAACTACTTTAAGAGCAGTCACAGCAACTATTACTTGATTTAGTATCCTTCAAAACCAAGACATGCTGTCCCTGTCCTACACATTCTCTTTACAGCATTAGTAGTTCTCAATTAGGATTATGAAGTATAAGTTAAGATGTATCACTTCAGATATTCACCAACTACCATTTTTTCCTGAACAGAATCCAAGGTCCACTCAGAAATAATAGGCCATTGCTTTGAAGAAAATAGGCGATAAATTATCCTGGAGTTACTGCCATGTTTAAACACACTAACTTTGGTGGCGGAAAAATCTCAATTGAAAAATATTTTACGTCCTCAGAACTCTTTCCATATTGCATTAGAGCTACATATCTTATTAGCCTTATGCTCTGAGACAAGTCCATACTTCACTGAGCATTTTACACTTCAGCTGCAGAATCCAAGGACCACGAAAGTACCCCCATGGCAAGCACAGTCTGTTCACATCCACCAGGTAGCTGGTGCGTATTATGGATTTGACTCTGCGTTCACACTAGATAGCTAGCTGGCTTGAGTGGCAGTGAGAATGTATTGTCATCACACCCTCACTATAGGCAGGGTTCACAGCGCTGCCTATTAGGGCTGCCCAGCACTCCCCATTGCAAAAATCTTGTTTTCGGTTGCTTATAACTTTGTCAAATTTTAACTATTCGGGCTGCTATTCTATATGCAGAGTTGTCTGCCTGAATAATTTTTTTGGAAAATTTCAGCCAAAACGGTTCACCCATTTCCAAGAACCAGGCTAGAGAAAAATAAGTTTTGCCCATGTTAAAAACTATGGTGACCTTTAATTTGAATAGCTCTAGCGCAGTGGTTCTCACCTTGCTGTCCAGTCAGCACACAGCTGCAGCCCATGTGACATCCTCAAGGCCACATGTGTAGCACATATATCGTGTGGATGCGGCCCACATAACGTATGGAGAGCGCCATATGCGGCCCACAATAGTCAATAGGTTCAGAACCACTGCTCTAGCACTTCCATACTTTAGACCAGGGATGTGCCTATTACCATCGCTGGGGAAAATGTACCCACATTTGGTCAAGTTATAAACCTTTGAAAAACTGCAGTTTGTACATGGTCAGAGACAACTTCTATCTTAGCAGTCAAAATCTCCCAAGAGTCCATCCTCACTGAGCATGCTCCAGACTCTCTCAGCTCTCAGTGCTCGCGTGCACCAACACCACAGAGCGACTGAGCACAGGCAACTTTAATTCTGGCATTTCCTAACTTTTAAGTGCCTGACTTAGCAACCTTAATAACAATGTTCTGTGACCACAGTATATTGCACACAAAATAGCTAAGTCAGATCCCACTGGAGTCAGAAGATAAGGAAAGCAACATGCTCTAGATACCTATAAGAGCAAAACGTTTAGGTCCAAGGAGTTTCATGCTGCTATTGAGGCAGTCTAAGTTTTAAAAAGGCCTTTCCCATATTTCTAGAATCTCAAATAGCCAAGGTCTAATGAGTGGGTGGGATTCAGAGAGATTTTCACTTTCGGTTGCAGGTTTAAACATAGCCCATGCTGGTAGTGAGAGGAAACTGCTATAATCTAATGATTAAATATGGTATTATGGAGTTTGTTGGCTTTGGTCCACTTGTTAGTGAACAAAAGTCCACACCACATAAATCGCTACTTCAGCCATCATTTTCAGTGGTGAGGGGTAAGAGTAGATGGCCCCTGGAGACTGAAATATCCTCATATCTTAGAATTAGTTCTTTAAAGTCAGGACACAAATACACAGGTAGGTCAACATGGGGAAGCTTCAATTGCTGTTGCCTATGCTGCACCTGCTGTCTGGATAAATGGGGGACTACAGTCTACAGCCCTGTCAATTCAGCCCCAATTACTAGCACCAAATCCAGAAGACAATAAAAATCTGGCTGATGAGTTACAAGAGGCAGCATACTGATATTCTAAGTTACACAGGACATACAAAGATCCTAACTTATTTTTAGTTTCCCCCTCTTGACACAGATCACCCAAAGCAAGGGGATTTAAATTTGCACTCCAGGAGAAATAGCATGACTGCTTTTACCTAATTACATCAAGTACAAAGAAAAGCAATTAGCTGGAATTCAACCAACCAGTATTTTTCTGGCACATTTATGTGCCTTTGCTTGAAATTGGAGGGATTTCCCCTTGTCCGGACCCCATTTGATATTGTGTCATGACAGATGTGACCCAAGAGCAGTAAATTACATTAATTTATATACACATCAGCTGAAACAGAATATGCACATAGAGTAAAATGAGAACTGACACTGAGCTGCAGCACCATGAACACTAGGAAGAACAGAACAAGTGCATCCTTCCACCATTGAAGCACGCATTTCAGATCCTCTTTTGGCCACCATTAACCACTGAGAGTAAATCCCGTTACCAAAAAGCATCACCTGTCTCTCAAAATCTAACTTAAATCAATTACCTTTCTGTTGGTTTGGGAAGAAAGCTTCACCACAGCGAAAGTTGGTCTCTAAAATGAAACCCCACCCTGATTCACTAATGAAGGGTGAAATTCAGCCCGTGCAGACAGCTAGCACAAAGCCTACGCTCAAGTTAAGTCCCAGTTGAGTCCTATTTTGGCAGCTTTATGCTGCCCCTCTGCACAGAGGTCAATTGCCACCAAAAAGCAAAGCCACTTTATAGCTTTTATAGCTATTTCCATAGAATTGGGTTGTATATTCCAACACAGAAATGACAGCTTGCAGGCATCACTCTGCAGCATTGATTAAAAGGACATAATATTACTAGCTTTAGGGCACCAATAGAGAACCTCAGAAGATAATACATTCCCTTTTTAAAAAGTTTAATCTGTTTTATGGATTTTTCAGCATAGAGAAGAACAATTCCCTACAGCGTGGAACCAAACAGAGACATGGCACATATAACGTACAAGCATAATTATACATGGTTGGATTAACAAACTTATCAAGCCCCCAGCTCAGAGGGTCCCAAAACATGATTGGAAATGGACAGCCTTGCAATGGATTCTCATTATTGGAGGCACCGATGCTTTTGTACTGCATAATTAAGTGTGTGTAATGTCGCAACTGATCAACCAAGAGATCAGATGTGCTACCTAATTACCAGCAAGCAAGGTGTAGCGAGAGAGGAGAACAAACAAGGGCTGGGTACAAAAGGTCCAAGCAGCCTCGCAGAGGGAATCCAAATGTTGGTCAACAGCACACTGCTGGGAAGTCATAAAAAAAGGCTTTTGAGAACCCAGAGCCACCTGTTTGGTGGTCACTAGGCTGGAACAGTCCCAGCCTGCCGGGTTTATTTTAAAACATATTTATTACAACTGGTGTTTTTTCCTGTTGTGCTGAGCTTCGCAAATAAAACCTCAAAGAAGAAAACTTGCTGACTGAGCTTTAATTGCTGAACCATGTCACCAGCATTTTGCATCTATGATGGTATGTGACACAGAACAGGCAGATTTCCTATTTTTAATTAAGGAAATTATTTAAAAGAACGCTCTCTAACTCCATAATCATTTTCAGACGGGGGCCAGGGAAACATGGCTAACAACGTAGCCAGATAAGCAGCAGACATTTTGAGGCTATCCGCAGCTGAAAGTGAACGACACGTATTTCAATATCAGTATCTTTCCACTCAAACTGTTGCCTCAGAACCTCCCCAGGTAGCAATCATGCAAAGTAGCGGTATGCTGCTTCACAATCACAGGTCTCAATCCTACAATAACGATGATGTATTTGACTAATCAAATCTTGGTACCTTCCATGCAACAGCAGCAACTCTCTAAACTGATTCTGTATCTTATGCAGACGCTGCATCACTTCACCGCCACTGATATTTTCTTAACCACCTCTCTGCCAGTTCACCCTAATGCCAGCTGTTCTTGCAGTGGCACTCTTGGGTGAGCTGACATTCCATTGAAGTCACCATGGAGCATCATGGTGAACCGGGCCACAGAGCAGTACTGGAAGTTCAAATGGCTTGATGCAACCAGGATGTGAAGCAGCAGCACAGCAACTACTCTGTGAAAGAATTATAATGCTCCGTCTTTCACTCACACTCCACGCTTGAAGCACAGTGATTAGCATAAATGGAAGACAAGGAAGAAGAATCATCTTCAGGCAACTACACTGCATACGCAGCCCTGGCAATGGGATACGCCGCCTTTCACCTCTAAATTGCTGCTTCAAAATCCAAATCAGTTCAGCTGTGACAAAGTTGCATTCAGCTAGTTAATTAGTGGGCCCTATTCAAGTGAGTTTGGTAGTTTCAGTCCATTTCCCAGTGGACAACCAACCATCACCACCAAAAACGGCCACCACCACCGCAAGCAGTCACAGCACATTGTAGGGGTGTGGGAATACATCATCCTCTGCTTTAAAGGTGGTCCCATGAGGGCAGAGTAGGGGCACATTGGCAGGGCCACTCTGGAAAATAAGGCTGTCACCCTGGCACCATTCCTCAGCACTAAGTTCATACACAAAGTCAGTTACACTGTATATTTGCGCACACAGTACAAATGTGATTATCCAAACTTCAACTGGCTTTTGTCCAAAACAGGGCCATTTACCAGCATGTGAGCAAAACCTTTTGGTGACCAGCCTAGTGTCCTTCAGAAAGCTCCCTAGGTTATCTGTTTTTATTCCCTCCCCCTTGATCCTTGTCTAACCATTCAAACTGTGTAGATACACACACAGATCTTTAAGCAATTATAACTAGAGGAACACAATAGAAAATATGTCTGAAATAGAAACCTATTTTAGGCTGTGTATTTTTTCTAGGGACTCGGGAGTAATTAAGGGAATCAATAGTAAAGTTACACTGCTGTGAATAAATCAGCATCTGCCCCTAACCAGACACCCCACTCACCTACAGCACACAGATGTAAAAGGAAAAGAATTTAAAAGAGAAAAAAAGAGAGACTCACAGCCCCTTAATACTGCCACAATAGTTTCCTTTGAAAGAGGAAAGGGGAAGATAGGTTTGTACTTGTGGTGCTAAAGGGACGGTAGCTTTTGCTTGCTCTAATTTAAGTATTAAGGGAGAAATCCAAAATCAGCTCTATTGCACCAGTGTAATTCCAGAGTAACTTCACTGAAAACTCTCTGGATTTACACTGATGTAATGGGATCCGGCCTTAAGGCACTGAACGAGTAGATCCACATTCTGTTCAGAGCATAGTGTGTTCGTTAATACAGTTCACCACCCTGTTTTTGCCTAGTGATTAACGCAGGGGACAGCAGAACTCTTGGTTTCTATTCTCTACTTCACTCCTGACTCAATCTGATCTTGAACAACTCTGCCTCAGTTTCAGTCTCTAAAATGGCAATGTTAACTTACCTCATAAGGGCGTTGGGAAGGTTAAATAATTTGTGTTTATAAAGTGCCTTCAATTACTTTCCCGAAAAACTATATAAATTCAAGTTACTATACTACTATTCCTTACTGAAACACTCCTAGTTATAGCTGGAATTCAAATTAAATGAAACCCTCAGCACAGTCATCTCATTTTAAAACAATCATAAATGCTCTGAGTGTTTGGTTGCTAGTGTGGATGAGGCTAAGAGTTCATTCTAGTTCAATATTCAGAGAGCTCAAGGACTGGGAATAAGGGACAAAAATCAACACCTGGCTAGAGCACCCTACAAACTGACATGAACACTATTCCAATCACTCAATAATGCTCACCTTTGTTTACGAATTCTGATGCTCAGCACTTGAAAACAGAACACTGCCTAAGAACTCAGTTAAAAGAGCCATACTAAAATTTTAGTCTCTAGAGGCCGTGCTAGCCAGATGACATCTACTGGAAGGCAGAATTTAACCTTTTGCTAAGAGTCACCATGATTCTCCCTTTCCAGCTCAATTTCTCATATAGTTCCACTGAAAACTTAGACTCCTAGCTAGGCAGCTGATAGACCGGAGGCTAGTTAACAGCTGCAATAAAAGATGCAAACTCAGGCTGGACTAAAAGGGCCATTTTGAGGCTCTCTGATTTTAAGTGGAGCAACTCGAACAACAAGCATCTCGTAGGAATGAGATATAAGGCTAATGAAATGGTAACAACATGTCTGGTCCTGTACTGAAGGCACTGGGCTAGTAGGTAGGAGAGCTGAGTGCTACTTTTGGCTCTGGCACAGACTTACTCTGACATTTGGCCAGTCTCTTCACCTGCCGGAGGTCTCAGTTTGCTCATATGTAAAATGAGGATATTAACCTACCTCACAAGAACATTGCAAGGGTAAATTCCTTAATGTCTGTAAAGTGCTTTGAGAGCGTCAGACAGAAGGTACCCTTCTAATGAAATACTACCGTAAATGTCATTAAACACAGACTGATCTGCTGGAAGCATGGAACAGGAAGGAATAGAGACAGAATGTAATTGTCTGTCTCTATCAAATCTAGCTGACAGCTAGACAGAACCACATGACTCTCCCAGACAAAGGTGTTTAAACCTCAAAATCGCTTCCAAATGGAGGGAAAGTCTGCTTTAAAAGTCATCTCTCCAACTGGGATCTAGCCGATGCCACTTCTCATGGGACAAGAGGAGAGGGTAATAAATCTGCCTGAGCTCCCTGCACTTTCCATATTTAAAGCATTCATGTTACATGACCCCACCCCAAATCACTGGATCCTTTAATGGCTTATTCTTTCAAATGGCAAGCCACAGATTTTTCCTAGGAAAAATATAACATAGATCCAAGCCCGTGTTGTAGGAACAGGCCTACAGGCCCCTGAATGGACTAATCACAGAGCATTACGGCTTGAAGAAATGGATCCACTGAGCCGGGTCCCCAAAATACTACTTGCTCCAACAACCCCTCTTCCCCAAGCATTTTGGTTTTCGTTTTCTAGCAGCACTCCCTCACTCCTTTTTCAGAGCGCAGTACAAACAAGATCAATGGGCTCCACTAGCCTGCTCCTGCTCCTTTTGAAATCCATGGGGGTTTTGCCACAGACTTGAACAAGAGCCCTTAGTTTCTCCTGTAGTCAGGGGATAGAGTATGCTTCTTTGTCCCCTCGCGGGTCTCCTCTGATACAAGCCCTTTTGTTTCATCACAGGCACTTGATGGAACTTCAAGCTAAGATCCCTGATCAACTGCTTGAACTTTTTAAAGTTAATATATTGATTCACTTTTAAAAGGTTACGTTGATGGCTGTTGTGCACAGAACAAGGAGGCAGAGCTGCACACAGACCCTGGACTGTAAAGTTCAGGGAGAAACATGGCCCTCTTGACAGCCCAAACAGACTAGATCCAAAAGATTTATTGTGCTGTTAACAAGGACTCCATTTCTAAACATTCTTACAGGTCTGAAGTCTGTGCTCTGAATGAAGTGCTATAAGCTAAACAGTGGCAGTATGACAGATTGATGACTTGCAGACAAGGGTTCAGCGGCACTTGTGTCCCCCTTTCCAATATACAGAAACAGCCCCAGGTTTCCTTCAATTTAAGAAATGCATGAAGCACTCTCAAAAGGTTCTGGGAATATGGAGGCACATCTGGAATGGTACTTGCCATTTCCAGCTTTTTGCCCTAACGCTTCCTAGGTCCACAGTATCCTGGAACAACAGATGGGCAAGAGGAAGTAGTGAGGGTGGAACTAGATGTCATCAATGTAATGAGCAGAAGTTGCTAACGCCTTATATGTCCATCATCTTACATGTGCTATCATCACTTCAATGGTATAAAACCTCTAGAGCAACTCATCACTTTTGGCTACACATTCCAGCTCTATGAAAAAAAAGTCAACGCGGCTGAAAATCAAAAGCTGTCTGTTTGGTCTTATAAACCTTTAAAAAATACCTAATATTTGGCTACGCATACTCAGCCTGGGCCACTAAGACATCATCCATTATGACTGTACCTAGCATGGACCTCAAGGTTTGAGTGCTTAAACACACTAATCTATTCCCTAATTCTGGCATCACTGCTTGACTGTCTCCTTCTACATTCATGTGCAAAAAATAATAATTAAAAATTAAAAAAAAAAAAAAAAACAAGAAAAGTTCACCTAGTTACAGGTTTTATTAGAAACTTGTGCCAGATCTGCAGATCTTAGGAAAGACCCAGGGTGGGTTGTAGTTTGGGGTGGAAACTATGTTAAACTGTAGTTCTGTTTTCTAAAATAAATTCATTCCCAAATCAGGAAACACTAGTTTCAGTGGGATTGGTATGTTCCATACACTAAAAGCTAGTCATCTCCTCCTCCTTTCAATCCATCTATACTCGTGCCTAGTCCATGATACCCTTCTTCTGTGTTCATCTGCATGCCTTGTACCCTTGTCCTTTGTACCTGCCACACCCTCCCTCAGTACATCTAGTGTTCTCCCACCACTCAGATCATATCTATTCCAAGTAACTGTCAGCATTTATCTGTAGTAGTAGGAATGCACTTGGTTTAAATCCTGCAGTCTGTTAAGATTTCATTTCTAGGTTATTCAGAAATGTGTAGCTAAGCTGCTGTCTTGTCTTTTCAGACTGTAAGCTCCTTGGGGCAGTGGATATGTGCTCTTCAGTGTCAGCACTCAGCAATGAAACAAGTTCATGGCCACCTAAGACTCCACTGTTGTTGTTATGCTGCATGCAATGACCACCCAGAACTTCTGTGATAGTGCGGATAGACCAGAAAGCTGCCTCCTCCTTTCCCAAAAGCAAAGGCCCTATTACTTTTGAGTTAAGGGAGAATTTTCTTAAGCTGTTAGCAGTATAAGGTGAAATTTTCAAACATGTCTAAATAGTTTAGAAGCTTAAGCCTCATTTTTAAAAGTGATTTAGGCCAAGTCACTTTGGCACTCTTTCACCTGTATGTTTATAACGGGTGAGCAGTGCTGATTCCACCCAGTGGAGGGTAATCAGACACACTACTCAATTCATGACAACCACCAAACAGTTCTATGACGCGCTGTGAAGGAAAAATACACGTCTGTTCCTGAGATTAATGTTTATACAACATCCACAGGAGGGCAGCTCCAGTCAGTACATTCCTTGCACCAAGTGGGCTGAAGTGAATCAGATCACCATATGCATTTGGAAGTAGGACTCCCAAGTGCTGGTACCCAGAGGGAAATCTAGGTATAGCTATAGAGTTAGATTGCACTAGTTTAACAACTAGAAAGTGAGAGTCCAAATCTAACCTAAGCAAAAGCTGCACTGGCACCCTGCCAAGAGTGCCAGGGCTGCAGCTAGTTTGCAGCACAACGGAGCAGGCTGTAGATGCCCTCATCTTTAAATAAGGCAGTGCAGCCCAGAGAATGGTTCCATGTATGCAAGACTCCATCTTAATCACAGCAGCATGTATGTACATAATAACGTACATATGTACATTACATATAAAGAAGAGACTGATATTAAGTAGCAAAAGCTAACTGATGTTCCAAGAAGCATAATTTTTGCCATCGATATATTAAACAGTGCGGAGTCAGTAATCTTTACAGATGGGTCGGATTAGTCTGATTGGAGTTCTTGGACTGCTGCTGTATTTTAGGAAGATCTCAGCTGGTGTAGACAATCCTTGGGGCTTACTGATGTTACCACTGAATTGGGCAGACATTTCTTATTACTGAAATGCTGCATCTCATTCTTCCAGTCCACTGAGCTCTGCATGTCTATCCTAAAGCCTAGTATTTAAAAGATAGCAGCCTGAGCTATTCCGTGCCCTTTGTTCCTGTACATGAAAGCCATTCATTAGCCTCTGACTCTGCAAAGTGGCTAAATCCAAGCAAAAGAACTTCAGTCATAATAATTGTATCGTGGTAACACGCAGTCATTAAACAGCTTAGAGAGATTCCAGTATTTGCTTTCTCTACAAGGCCCATTTTATTTTTATTATTGACATGGCCAGTTGACAAACTGGATATTTATCCTCCGCAGACAAGAAAGTCGTGGGTCTGACTGCTCTTACAACCAGTCTAGAGGAAGGAAAGGACAAAGGCTCGTATGACCTCTAAAGAACCCCAAACTGTCTCTGGCACAGGTGGAAAAAGGAAGAAAAGATTGTGTAGAGAGGGTGAGAGTAGCTGTTTAGTCAGATTCTTGCTTTGGCATAATTTTATTCTGTGATTCATGTAATGGAGAGTGCAGAAAACAGACAGCATTCAACTCTGGCTATGACTCCAGCTTGCAGTCCTACAGCATAGCGGACTTGTGGCCTGGTTCTCATCTCACAGAAGTGCACCTACTTCAGCGCAGTAACTCCAGATTTACACCTGCATAGGGAAGGATCAAACCCATGCCCAAGGCCCCCCCCCCCCCCCGATCCATCCAGATATCAGTGCAGAGATAGAGGTGAGGGCAGCTTGCCCATCCCGTTCTGGTGCTGTTGGGGACCGCTTTACGCCTGGTGTGGTTAGGAAAGCAAGGAAATTCCCAGGGCCCCAGCCAACTCTTCTTCTCACCTATGGGGGGCTTTTTGCAGGGGGAATCTGCACTTCCTAGGGGGCCTTCCCCAATAGAGTATTCTCCAGGGGCCTGTGCAGCTGCTTTTCTCTCCACAAATGAGACCAAAGTATTATATAAATGCTCAGTGTGTGTATACAGATTATATGGAATTACTAAATTAACCTATAGAGAAATTATAGAAAAATGTATAAAACTAACATGGAATGTGAAAACCAGGGTGCTTTATTCCCCACATCAGTTTAATTTAGTTCATACTTGTAAAGTGTGCTAATGATAAGAAAAGTGACTCTCAAAAGGCATCTTCATACTCACCTCTTACTCCGTTTCCTGAGTGTGTTTATGACAACATTTTTTACTAGCAGAGGCCCACTTAGCTAAGCATGTGCTGTCTGGGCTCTATTCTGCACCATCTATCATCCATCTACCCAGGGCCGTCCTTAGGCATACGCAGCTGCATAGGGCACCCAAAAGTTTGGGGCACCACCAGGATAGCAGGTAAGAGCAGGTCAACTCCCACATATCCAGCACCCCCTGCAGTCTCCTTAGGAAGGGGCCATACTCACACAGCCGAATGCGCTGGCGCTGCGCATTCTGCGTGAGGGAGGAGATACGGGGGTCTCTGTGGGGAACTGTGGCTCTGCACCCCCTGTGAGGTGGGTCGGGCGGCTCAGTATCCTTTGCTGCCTCCTCCCTCCCCCACCCCCGGGCTGCTGCAGCATCTGCTGCGTACAAAGCTCTGTGTGTATCAGCAAAGGGGGAGGGGGGTTCTTCTGGGGGTCTGCGGGAAGGGGTGGTGACTGTGCCTCAAATCGGGCATAGGGGCACCAGTTTAATAATACTGCATAGGGCCCCATAAATCCTAAGGACAGCCATGCATCTAACTTGGTTAACTAAGTTCCAGCTGCAGAATCTTTATTACTGGTAACAATGCATAAACCAACTTGACTTTAAGATCCCAGGTTTAATTACCACCACTGCAAATTCAACAAACATTTTTTACTTGCAAACAGAATCAGGTGTGACCTGAAACCACTAACACACACACAGAACCCAAGGACATTTTTGCACAGTCACTTTTCCTGACTAAAACCTCTAAGTCCTTCTACCCCTCACACACCACTTGGATTAGAGTGACTTGTCACTGGGTGTCACTGTTGGTTCACAGAAAAAGAGCTCCATACACAGACCTGGCAGAAAAGAAATGGCTCTTTTGTAAGAGGAATGAAGGAGAAGCTGCAATTTGTGTATTTGGTACATCCCTGATTTTGGCTCCTGTCATGTCAGGCTGTTAACTAAGATGATGTGCCATGCTCCAAATCTATACCATCTGCTGCTCGTTAGCTGACAGAAAGACAGCAACATGCCATCCCTCTAGTAGCTGTTGCTCATTAGCTGACAAAAGCCATTTTCAATGTTCACATTTTATTAGATTTTAGAAAGAACAAAATCTTAAACAAAAAGAACAAAGGGAAAAATGGACAGGAAATACAGATTCCAGAAGAAATTATGGTCTTGGGGAAAATGACACTGCTACTGATAATTCTGGCTCCGGAGTGCAGGGCACATGCAGGCTTGTGGGCAATGTGTGTGCGCAGCCACTTGAAGGACTGTACCATGGTTCCACGGAAGTTAACTGCAAGGCTCCCACTGACATCAGCGGGACATGGATTTGGCCCTAAAATAATAATCTCAATTGAAATAGCATCAACATTAGAGGTTTCTATTGTATCCATCTCAAAACAGTCTAGAATAAATGAACATCTTTCTAACCTGTTTTTTTTCCTTCTTAGGTTCCATTTGTTTTCCTGCAACTCCCCAGCTTTTCCACACTCCCAAGCCCTTCCATATACACTTATGGATCTTATTTGTGCGTGAGGTGAACAGCGTCCCTGAGACTGAAGCCCTCTGTTTATAATCAGAACATATGCAGGGAGCGCACAAGCAACGCACTCTGCTAACGTGGCCAGAGAGGACTTTGGGAGCCACAGAGGTAACAGCCCCAAACTCCCCGAGCTCATCCTAGGTTTTGAGATTCTGTACTTAACAGAAGTAATCTCAGCTAACCATTATGAAGCGTATGTGGGTCGGAAAACAACCTGGAGGATGCTACCCTAGTTATTGGTTTTACATGTTTGTTATCGCTATTTCCCTTTGAAATCACTATCTTCCTGCAGCAGCCACGGATGCTACGTGCCGTTGCAAACCCCTTTGCTGGCTAACAGCCTGCAGCTCAGCCAATGACTAATGAAAAGCTAGTGAGATGTCTGGTCACAGGGAGCAGCAGCTTAGCAATAAGAGACAACATGATCTAGTGCAGTGTTGTCTCTTATTGTCTCTGTTGTCTCCGGCACCGGTCCCTGAGACCTCCCTGACATAGTTCAGGAAGGCAGCAAAGCTGGTCTCTTGTATCAAAAAGGTTGAGAAACACAAATTTAGTGAACTAAGTAGGAGACCCAAGTTCTGACAAAGTCTCCCCCTATAGGTGAATTGCTTCATATTTCTGTCTCCACCTCAGTTTATTCACCTGATAAATGGGATAATACCCTCCTCCCTCATAGAAGTGCTGTGACAATTGCTTACTACATATGTGCTAAATATAATTACCAACATAACAGAGAGGACCATAGAATGATCACAGCTGAAGCCAGTGAGGACTGAAGGAAGAGAGCAAGAAACAATTAGACATGGCAAAGGGGTGGTCTGCACAGGATGGGTTGAAGTAAAAAGAATAAAAAGAAAGATGCTGGTTTTTAGAGGAGAGGGAACAAAAAAGGAACCTTAGGCAGAAATGTGGAAAGTGATCTGATTAACCGAGTAGGTAATACATGGCAGGAGAGAGAAAAGGGACTAAAGAAATGGAAGGAGGGAGCAAGACATGTAAATTTCAGCTGGCTGATTTAATTCAGCTTTTTTTCCCTTTTAATTTTTACTTCTCTGGCAGATGGCTAATCATTCAGTACATTAATGGGAACATGGATGGGGTGGAATATTCTGAGCAACTGCATTATTATAAAGTTGTTGGTTACTCTGGATTCTACAGTTAACTAGTCAAAGAAAAAGAATGAAGAGACCCTGGCATTTACCAGCATATAACCAAAACCATTTGGTGACCAGAGCCTAGTGGCCTCCAGAACTCTGACTTACTTGCCTTGATGAACTTGTCTTCACTGCAGAGTTAAGCTCAGAGAACAAGTATTGCCCCAACCAACTCCCAACTTCTCTAGCCCGCGTTAAGCATGATTTAAGCTTGAGCTAGCTGGTCCATCTATTTAATGCTGCTAGTGTTGTTCTCCAGTGTGACCACTCTCCTTGAAGCTACATTAGCTTTAAGAAGGCATTAATTCAAGCCCTGAGAGCATAGGTGCTGGAAGTAGGGGTCCTGAGGGTGCTGCTGCACCCCCTGGCTTGAAGTGGTTTCCATTATATACAGGGTTTACAGTTTGGTTCAATGGCTCTCAGCACCCCCACTATAAAAATTGTTCCAGCTCCCCTGCCTGACAGCATGAGTATATACATTTAATGTTGGTGACTGTTCTTGAACCTCAGCACAAGCAGCTGGGCTCTGCTTCTCCAGCAACAGAGGAGACTGGTAATGCCCCAAAAACATTTTCCTCATATCACATGCATTTTTCTTTGGGGAACGATGCCAAAGTTATCTTGCTGACCCTCTGCCCCAAAATCCTTACGGTAGATCTGACCACAGCAGACAGGAGTCAGTTACGTTTTTATGCCCTTCCCCAACCAAAATAAGTGTATTTTCAGGCCCACCCCAAAATGCTAAGGCTGGCTCTTAAGAGGTTTCAACTCTGACCCGGAGGGACTGTCACCATCTCTAGAGGCACGAAGATCATAGAATATCAGAGTTGGAAGGGACCTCAAGAGGTCATCTAGTCCAACCCCCTGCTCAAAGCAGGACCAATTCCCAGCTAAATCATCCCAGCCAGGACTTTGTCAAGCCGGGCCTTAAAAACCTCCAAGGAAGGAGACTCCACCACCTCCCTAGGTAACGCATTCCAGTGTTTCACCACCCTCCTAGTGAAATAGTTTTTCCTGATATCCAACCTGGACCTCCCCCACTGCAACTTGAGACCATTGCTCCTTGTTCTGTCATCTGCCACCACTGAGAACAGCCGAGCTCCATCCTCTTTGGAACCCCCCTTCAGGTAGTTGAAGGCTGCTATCAAATCCCCCCTCATTCTTCTCTTCTGGAGACTAAACAATCCCAGTTCTCTCAGCCTCTCCTCATAAGTCATGTGCTCCAGACCCCTAATCATTTTTGTTGCCCTCCGCTGGACTCTTTCCAATTTTTCCACATCCTTCTTGTAGTGTGGGGCCCAAAACTGGACACAGTATTCCAGATGAGGCCTCACCAATGTCGAATAAAGGGGAACGATCACGTTCCTCGATCTGCTGGCAATGCCCCTACTTATACAGCCCAAAATGCCATTAGCCTTCTTGGCAACAAGAGCACACTGTTGACTCATATCCAGCTTCTCGTCCACTGTGACCCCTAGGTCCTTTTCAGCAGAACTGCTACCTAGCCATTCGGTCCCTAGTCTGTAGCAGTGCATGGGATTCTTCCGTCCTAAGTGCAGGACTCTGCACTTGTCCTTGTTGAACCTCATCAGGTTTTTTTCTGCCCAATCCTCTAATTTGTCTAGGTCCCTCTGTATCCGATCCCTACCCTCTAGTGTATCTACCACGCCTCCTAGTTTAGTGTCATCTGCAAACTTGCTGAGAGTGCAGTCCACACCATCCTCCAGATCATTAATAAAGATATTAAACAAAACCGGCCCCAGGACCGACCCTTGGGGCACTCCACTTGAAACCGGCTGCCAACTAGACATGGAGCCATTGATCACTACCCGTTGAGCCCGACGATCTAGCCAGCTTTCTATCCACCTTACAGTCCATTCATCCAGCCCATACTTCTTTAACTTGGTGGCAAGAATACTGTGGGAGACCGTATCAAAAGCTTTGCTAAAGTCAAGAAATAACACATCCACTGCTTTCCCCTCATCCACAGAGCCAGTTATCTCATCATAGAAGGCAATTAGGTTAGTCAGGCACGACTTCCCCTTCGTGAATCCATGCTGACTGTTCCTGATCACTTTCCTCTCCTCTAAATGTTTCATAATTGATTCCTTGAGGACCTGCTCCATAATTTTTCCAGGGACTGAGGTGAGGCTGACTGGCCTGTAGTTCCCCGGATCCTCCTTCTTCCCTTTTTTAAAGATGGGCACTACATTAGCCTTTTTCCAGTCATCTGGGACCTCCCCCGATCGCCATGAGTTTTCAAAAATAATGGCTAATGGCTCTGCAATCTCACCCGCCAACTCCTTTAGCACCCTCGGATGCAGCGCATCCGGCCCCATGGACTTGTGCACGTCCAGTTTTTCTAAATAGTCCTGAACCACTTCTTTCTCCACAGAGGGTTGGTCACCTTCTCCCCATGCTGTACTGCCCAGTGCAGCAATCTGGGAGCTGACCTTGTGCGTGAAGACAGAGGCAAAAAAATCATTGAGTACATTAGCTTTTTCCACATCCTCTGTCACTAGGTTGCCTCCCTCATTCAGTAAGGGGCCTACACTTTCCTTGATTTTCTTCTTGTTGCTAACATACCTGAAGAAACCCTTCTTGTTACTCTTAACATCTCTTGCTAACTGCAACTCCAAGTGTGATTTGGCCTTCCTGATTTCACTCCTGCACGCCTGAGCAATATTTTTATACTCCTCCCTGGTCATTTGTCCAATCTTCCACTTCTTATAAGCCTCTTTTTTGCATTTAAGATCAGCAAGGATTTCACTGTTTAGCCAAGCTGGTCGCCTGCCATATTTACTATTCTTTCTACACATCGGGATGGTTTGTTCCTGCAACCTCAATAAGGATTCTTTAAAATACAGCCAGCTCTCCTGGACCCCTTTGCCCTTCATGTTATTCTCCCAGGGGATCCTGCCCATCTGTTCCCTGAGGGAGTCAAAGTCTGCTTTTCTGAAGTCCAGGGTCCATATAAGATAATTGAGGCTCCCAAGCCCATTCAATTCTAATCCTCTCTGTCAAGAAAAGGGACCAAATCAGTGACAAATATGTTGATATCCCCTGGGAACTGGCCTTTCTTCCAACCTACTGAAATATTTTGAAAATATGACACCCACACCAATTATCCTGTGGAATTTTCTGCCACACATCATTAAGGCCAGGAACTCAACAGGATCAGACCAGGAATACATGTTTTTTTGGATAACAAGGACCATCTACAGTTGTATTAAGATAGGATAAAAAAGGGAAGAAACCCTCATGCTCCAGAGAATGAGCCACTAACCGACAGAAGTTGGGAAGAAACTTCCCCTATGGCCAGTTATTCTGTAATTGTCCTCTCTGGGGGTTTTTGCACCTTTCTTTGAAGCATCTGGTATTGGCCATTGCTGGAGATAGAATAATTTACATGATGGAACTGTTCTGATATTGTCATTTTTATACTTGAAAATTCATCATCTTATGAATTCTCACACACTTTTTGACAGGATCATGGAGGGCCCCAAAGAACTCCCATCAGTCTGCCACTGATCACAGGCTATGCTCACCATCTCCCCACCCTCCTCCTCCTTTCATACAACCCTTTTAGGGTCCCATATCAGTACTGGCTGATAATCATGCACAACCGATCAAAGGCATTTCTTAATCAACTCCAAGCAACAGATGATGTACCGCCTGCCCTTGGGGGGCGGAGGGGGTACCTCCCTGTCTTTGTCAGATGTGAAAAGGTGTGATGCCTCTACCCCAACAGAAGTGATGTCAGATGTCTGCCCTCATTGCAGGGACAGCCATGGAAACAGGAGGGGATTGTGGCTGGGCTGAGGTAAATGACGTGTCTTGAGAGTAAATGATGGAGTGAGTTCCTTTGCAAAAACAACAAGGAGTCCGGTGGCACCTTAAAGACCAACAGACTTATTTGGGCATAAGCTTTCGTGGGTAAAAAAACCTCACTTCTTCAGATGCACTAATACAGCTACCTCCTGATACTTGACACTATGCAAGTTCCTTAGCAAGAACCTCTGCAGTTTGCACTGCACTAGGAGCCACCAGACTAAGGGCTTGGCTACACTTTCAAGTTAGAGCACATTAAAGCAGTCCCGGGCGCCCTAACTCTTGAGGTGTCCATACTGACAAGGCACATAGAGCGCTGGAACTCTGCAGCTGGAGCGCTCCTGGTAATCCACCTCCACGAGAAGAATAAAGCTTACTGTGCCCCAGCTGAAATGCCTGAGCATCACTGTGGACAAGGTGTTGCATTAGTGCGCTGTGACTGGCCTCAGGAAACATCCCATAATCCCCTGAAGTCAAGTGGCCACTTTTCTCATTGTTTTGAAATCGGCTGCAGGCATGCAGATATCCCCTTTCAAAGCTCCATTTCTGACATCCAGCATGCTTATCTGCTCTGGGACAAAAGAAACCATTAGTGTGGAATGCTGCTGTTGTGAGCGTGAGAGAGAGAGAAAGGTGGGGGAAGAGGGGTCTGCTGCTGTCTGAACTTACAAGACAGCATGCTGACACACTCTCTTCCCCCCAAACACACTGTCTCTCCCCCCACATACACACAACACACTCCCGGTCACATTCCAACCCTCGCCCCATTTGAAAAACATGTTGCAGCCACTTGCAGACTGGGATAGCTACCACAATGCACTGCTCTTTGTGGTGTTGCAAGAGCTGCTAATGTGGCCATGACACTGCGCTTGCAGCTAACAGCGTAAACACATGGGAGCGTTTTCCCTGCTGCAGTCTCCAAAGGCTGGTCTAACTCCTAGCGTTCTACATCTGCAAGTGTAGCCATGCCCTAGGATAAGGGAAAACCCTGGTCCCTTAAAGCTCTTTGGATATATTACCTGATTGTTTGTGTGAAGATCTATTTATCTGAATCCCTAAACCTATGAGTGTCTCCCTTCCCCTTTGGCTTATGTGACCTGTCAACAGCAGGCCAGGGCAGCATATGAATCACTTGCTCTCCCAGTCTCTTGTCTTCATGCTAATGTTACACTTATGCAATAAATCAGGTGGAAGATAAAGGTGTGGGAAGAGGGAAGAATGGCCTAATTACCTCTTTGTTTGGGCCGGGTTAAAGGGACACAGCCAAAAATACTGGCTAATCCTATCAAACTGGATGACCTTATTTAAATGAAAAAAGATCCAAAGAAGGACAATTCTGCTGACAACCAAATGCATAGTGGCAGCATAACTTAGATCAGTGTGTCTCATTCTAATCAGTCTGGAAAAAATGATTTTATGAACTTTGGTTTTGAGGCTATTTAAATTTTATTGTCTGTTACTGTGTTCATCATCATCTGCCTCACAGTGGATCCAGCCAATTCTTCATAATAAGAGAGCATTTGAATGGAGGTGGGACAAGGCACATTTGGCTATTACCAATTCATGAACAAATGAATGCTAACTCCAGCCCTGCGCTCTTTCATTAGGAGTCTCTATATTTGCATCTGGGGGGAAATGACAGTTTTCAGGCAATAGATAGCAAAACCTCCTAGACCGCGTCCTATAAATACTTAGGTTTTAAAAATGCCTTCTTTCAACCAGCTTTAAGATGCCAATTTTGGTCTGGCAACCTGTGGGCTGGGAGCGCATTTAGCACTTGGAAGGTTGGTGTAATAGGGAGTGTCATGTCCCCCTAGTGACAACTCCTGCATTGCTAATTAATGAGCATGCTAAACTCAGAAGGAAATCCAAGCCACTCTGGTCCTACAGTAGAGCCCAGAGGCTCCAACTGAAATCAGGGCCCCATTGTGCTAGGTGTTGGAGAGTCATGTGGGGTAGGAATCATCTTACTAAGGCCACGTCTACACTACCCGCTGGATCGGCGGGTAGTAATCCATCTATCAGGGATCAATTTATTGCGTCTCGTCTAGACGCGATAAATCGATCCCCGAATCGACGCCCGTACTCCACCTCAGCAAGAGGAGTAAGCGGAGTCGACGGGGAAGCCACGGCGGTCGACTTGCCGCCGTGAGGACGGCCAGATAAGTCAAACTAAGATACTTCAACTTCAGCTACGCAAAGAGCATAGTTGAAATTGCGTATCCTAGATCAATCCCCTGCCGCCCCGAGTGTAGACCAGCCCTAAGAGCTTAACACCTAAATTGCCAAGAGAAAGTATTATCCTCATTTTACAGGATGAGGAACTGAGGCCCAGTCCTGCATCTGAACCACAAAACGTGCTTAGGTAGACAGATGCTGCAATTCAGGTCTGATGTTTTAGAATCATAGAATAAATGGGTTGGAAGGGACCTCAGGAGGTCATCTAGTCCAACCCCCTGCCTAAAGCAGGGCCAATCCCCAACTAAATCATCCCAGCCAGGGCTTTGTCAAGCCTGACCTTAAAAACTTCTAAGGAAGGAGATTCCACCACCTCCCTAGGTAACCCATTCCAGTACTTCACTACCCTCCTAGTGAAAAAGTTTTTCCTAATATCCAACCTAAACCTCCCCCACTGCAACTTGAGACCATTACTCCTTGTTCGGTCATCTGGTACCACTGAGAACAGTCTAGATCCATCCTCTTTAGAACCCCCTTTCAGGTAGCTGAAAGCAGCTATCCAATCCCCCCTCACTCTTCTGCAGATTAAATAAGCCCAGTTCCCTTAGCCTCTCCTCATAAGTCATGTGCTCCAACCCCCTAATCATTTTCGCTGCCCTCCGCTGGACTCTCACCAATTTATCCACATCCCTTCTGTAGTGGGGGGCCCAAATCTGGACGCAATACTCCTGATGTGGCCTCACCAGTGCCAAATAGAGGGGAATAAACACTTCCCTCGATCTGCTGGCAATGCTCCTACTAATGCAGCCAAATATGCAGTTAGCATTCTTGGCAACAAGGGCACACTGTGGACTCATACAGCTTCTCGTCCACTGTAACCCCTAGAACCTTTTCTGCAGAACTGCTGCCTAGCCATTCGGTCCCTAGTCTGTAGCAGTGCATGGGATTCTTCCGTCCTAAGTGCAGGGCTCAGCACTTCTCCTTATTGAGCCTCCGATTTCTTTTGGCCCAATCCTCTAATTTGTCTAAGTCCCTCTGTATCCTATCCCTACCCTCCAGCGTATCTACCACTCCTCTCAGTTTAGTGTCTTCTGCAAACTTGCTGAGGGTGCAATCCCACACCATCCTCTAGATCATTAATGAAGATATTGAACAAAACCGGCCCCAGGATCGACCCTTGGGGCACTCCGCTTGATACCGGCTGCCAACTAGGCATGGAGCCATTGATCACTACCTGTTTAGCCTGACTATCTAGCCAGCTTTCTATCCACCTTATAGTTCATTCATCCAGGCCATACTTTAACTTGCCAGCAAGAATACTGTGGGAGACCATATCAAAAGCTTTGCTAAAGTCAAGGATTAACATGTCCACTGCTTTCCCCTCATCCACAGAGTCAGTTATCTCATCATAGAAGGCAATTAGTTAGTCAGGCATGACTTGCCCTCGGTGAATCTATGCTGACTGTTCCTGATCATTTTCCTCTCCTCTAAGTGCTTCAGAATTGATTCCTTGAGGACCTGCTCCACGATTTTTCCAGGGACTGAGGTGAGGCTGACTGGCCTGTAGCTCCCCGGATCCTCCTCCTTTCCTTTTTTAAAAGATGGGCACTACATTAGCCTTTTTCCAGTCATCCGGACCTCCCCCAATCGCCATGCGTTTTCAAAGATAATGGCCAATGGCTCCACAATCACATCTGCCAACTCCTTTAGCACCCTCGGATGCAGCGCATCCGGCCCCATGGACTTGTTCTCGTCCAGCTTTTCTAAATAGTCCGAACTACTTCTTTCTCCACAGAGGGCTGGTCACCTCCTCCCCATGCAGTGCAGCAGTCTGGGAGCTGACCTTGTTCGTGAAGATAGAGGCAAAAAAAAAAAGCATTGAGTACATTAGCTTTTTCTACATCCTCGGTCACTAGGTTGCCTCCCTCATTCAGCAAGGGGCCCACACTTGACTTTCTTCTTGTTGCTAACATACCTGAAGAAACTCTTCTTGTTACTCTTAACAACTCTTGCTAGCTGCAACTCCAAGTGTTATTTGGCCTTCCTGATTTCACTCCTGCATGCCTGAGCAATATTTTTATACTCCTCCCTGGTCATTTGTCCAAGCTTCCACTTCTTGTAAGCCTCTTTTTTGTGTTTAAGATCAGCAAGGATTTCATCGTTAAGCCAAGCTGGTCGCCTGCCATATTTACTATTCTTTCTACACATCGGGATGGTTTGTTCCTGCAACCTCAATAAAGATTCTTTAAAATACAGCCAGCTCTCCTGGACTCCTTTCACCCTCATGTTATTCTCCCAGGAGATCCTGCCCATAAGTTCCCTGAGGGAGCCAAAATCTACTTTTCTGAAGTCCAGGGTTCGTATTCTGCTGCTCTCCTTTCTTCCTTGTGTCAGGATCCTTAACTCGACCATCTAATGGTCACTGCCTCCCAGGTTCCCATCCACTTTTGCTTCCCCTACTAATTCTTCCCTGTTTGTGATCAGCAGGTCAAAAAGAACTCTGCCTCTAGTTGATTCCTCCAGCACTTGCACCAGGAAATTGTCCCCTACACTTTCCAAAACTTCCTGGATTGTCTGGGCACCACTGTATTGCTCTCCCAGCAGGTATCAGGGTGACTGAAGTCTCCCATGAGAACCAAGGCCTGTGATCTAGTAACTTCTGCTAGTTGCCGGAAGAAAGCCTCGCCCACCTCATCCCCCTGGTCTGGCGGTCTATAGCAGACTCCCACCATGACATCACCCTTGTTGTTCACACTTCTAAACTGTAAAGACTGTAAGCCAGCAAGATGATTATGTATCATTTGAAGCTGCTTCAACAGTTCAGTCTATCAGAGGGAGAAAAAATTAAGAATCACAAAAGAAGCATGAGAGATGTGTTCACTGAATATGTGAAATAAGGTGGGGAGTTGATGAGGTGGTGAGATACAGGAACTATTCCTAATAGCAAGAGACGAAGAGGAGAAGGCTCTGATCAGGCTAGTGGCAGGATGAAAAGGTACTGTAAAGGTACATTATTTGTCACTAACAAAAGGCAAACAACAAGTCAGGGAAATGCTTCGTCACTCGAAGAATATAGACCACAACATATGCAAATAATTCTATCTAACTGAGCCTCATGGTACAAAACATGTAAGATAATCACAGGGGTCACTCACGGCATTCCTTCTCGTCACTTTCATCGAAGCAGTCGGGCAGCCCATCACACTGCCAGGCCCCTGGGATACAGCGTCCGTTACTACACATGAAGTTTCCAGGAATGTTGCATTCATTTGTGAAGTTATTCCCAGGCAACAGTTGGCTCTCTGCAACAGAAGGGGGGGGGAAAAAACCAAACACCCAATATACAGGACCAGCTTTAACTTCACAAGGCATATCCCTGTGGTAAATGAACACATGGAGAGCCAATGAGAATACTGTCCATCAATGAGATTAAACACAATGTACAGGCTACCCCTTCACAATGCTTCGAAAGGGGCTCACTATTCCCCACCTTCCAGCAGTGCCATCTTCTCCTCCTTTCCCCTTACTCCTACCCACTAGAGCAGGGCTAGCTTTAATCTTTCTCTTCCTTCCTAATATTTCCAGTCTAACAAGTTCATGAGAGACTACACACTGGACTCCAAATCCCCATACCTTTGTCTGATCAGTATTGTGTCTGCAGAACATATTCCTACCACCTCGAAGCTAGGTGGCATGTTAGTTAATGAATATTAACCTTTCAATTCAGTTTTAAATACAGTGCTGCTAGTCAAAATTAAAAGTGAGCTTTCTAATCTAATCCCCTGGCATACATCTGTTCACATGCTAGTATGGCAGTTGGCACATTAAAGCAGCCTGCCAAGGAGAGGGAGTTCAGTACTAGAATGGCAGGAATGCTGCAGATCAGGATAGAAGCATGTTGGAGAAGTTTAGCGCTACATTTAACATGAGACACTCTAACCAGTAATAAGAAGAACAGGAGTACTTGTGGCACCTTAGAGACTAACAAATTTATCTCTAACCAGTAATATTAGTCAAGCTCTTGCATGTTTATGCACTGAAGCTCACAAATGCAATCATCACCGAGAGAGCTAAACTCCAATGAAGGAAGATGATACGGGGAGTATGCAAATACATAATTAGGAAAGTGGTTAGTTTGCAGGTCAAAAATGAAGATTCAGGGATAGGGTTCCCCCTCCCACACCCCAGGGGAAAGGCAAGTTCTCCAAAGCTGCATTTCAGGTCTGAAACAGAACAACAAGTGACAGTACAGGATGGGATATGGAGGATTTCCTTTTCCTCATCCCTGTCTTTCTCCCTACCCTGCCCCTCCTTAAACTCCTTGCCCAGCCAGGCACCAACTCTGGATGAGAAGGTGAAGTAGGGATGGTGGACAATCAGACTCTTCCCGAAATCCCTAGCATTTTCCCCTAATTTTATTCTTGCAAATGGCTGAGCTGTTTTTGTTGAAACTTCCCCCCTCAAAATTCAGCCTGCAGCAGACACCCATTCAGCCTGAACCATTAATGATTGGCAAAGTTATAAGCAACTGATAATCAGGTCTTATAATTAGGGCCCTACCAAATTCCCAGCCGTGAAAAACGTGTCAAGGACCATGAAATCTGGTCTCACCCCGTGAAATCTGGTCTTTTGCATGCTTTTACCCTATACTATGCAGATTTCACAGGGGAAACCAGCATTTCTCAAATTGGGGGCTCTGACCCAAAAGGGAGTTGCAGGGGGTGGGGAGGTGTCGCAAGATTATTTTAAGAGGTGTTGCGGTATTGCCAACCTTACTTCTGTGCGCCTTCAGACCTGGGCAGCTGGAGCGGCAGCGGCTGTTGGCCAGGTACTCAACATTGAAGGCAGTACCCCACCACCAGCAGCATAGGAATAAGGGTGGCAATACCATACCATGCCACCCTTACGTCTGCATTGCTGCTGACAGCGGCGCTGCTTTCAGAGCTGGACAGCCACAGTGCTGCTGCTGACAGCAGCTCAGAAGTAAGGATGGCATGGTATGGTAATGCCACCCTTACTTCTGCGCTGGGCCCTTGGTCAGCAGCCGCCACTCTCCAGCTGCCCAGCTCTAAAGGCAGCAGCGCAGAAGTAAGGGTGGCAATACCATACCATGCCATCCTTACTTCTGAGCTGCTGTCAGCAGCAGCACTGTGGCTGTCCAGCTCTGAAGGCAGCGCCGCTGTCAGCAGCAACGCAGAAGTAAGGGTGGCAATACCANTAAAGGCAGCAGCGCAGAAGTAAGGGTGGCAATACCATACCATGCCATCCTTACTTCTGAGCTGCTGTCAGCAGCAGCACTGTGGCTGTCCAGCTCTGAAGGCAGCGCCGCTGTCAGCAGCAACGCAGAAGTAAGGGTGGCAATACCACAACCCCCCCACTACATAACATTGTGACTCCCTCCCCACAACTCCTTTTTGGGTCAGGACCCCTACAATTACAGCACCGTGAAATTTCAGATTTAAATACCTGAAATCATGAAATTATTATTTTTAAAATCCTATGACCATGAAACTGACCAAAATGGACCGTGAATTTGGTAGAGCCCTACTTATAATGGGACAGATTGGGCAGCTTTAACTACAGGCTCCGCTACTAACTCTGTCTCCAGTGCTGTATAAAAAAAGCAGCCGCCACTGAGAACACAACAGACCCAATCAGACCATTCCTTTTCTGTTTTCACCAATTTCATCCAAACCTTCTCTTTCACTCCCTACTTCACTGCTTTCCTGTTCAAGTGAAACAGATTTAACTCTCCTCACCTCCCAGTGCAGAAAAGCTGCTATTTAGCACACGCTGGAAAGAGTCCCCAAGCTCAGTGCTTGCTCACTCTAGCCTTGTCTTAACCAAGGAAAGCATCCATTGCTGACAGTGGCATTGTACAAGTCAATTCAACTCTGGGAATAATTTGTTTTAAAGAAGAATCATAGAATATCAGGGTTGGAAGGGACCTCAGGAGGTCATCTAGTCCAACCCCCTGCTCAGAGCAGGACCAATCCCCAGACAGATTTTTGTCCCAGATCCCTAAGTCGCCCCCTCAAGGATTGAACTCACACTGAGCTATCCCTCCCCCCCTAATTAAAAATGGTTTGTCCTGGGCTATCCTGCAGGGAAAATTGTGTGTACCAGCAGTTCAACTGCAGCAGGGCACATGACTAGGGCAGAGCCTTAGAGCACTGTCATAGGCCTTGTCTACACTGCCACTTACAGTGCTGAAATTTTCGTTGCTCGGGGGTGTGAAAAAACACCCCCTTGAGCGATGCATGTTTCAGCGCTGCAGAGTGCCAGTGTAGACAGTGCTACAGAACTGGGAGCTATTCCCCTCGTGGAGGTGGTTTTATTACAATGCTAGGAGAGCTCTCTCCCAGCACTGGAGCCGCGACTACACAGCCATGTTAAGGCGCTGCCAGACACCCATAGACACAACAAGTTTGGCATTCTAATGCTCAACCACCAAGTCTTTTATTGTTGCCTTAATCCAGTTCAAGTCATTTCTCTCATCACTGATCTGTATCTGCTTAGCAATAATGCAGAAGGTGAAAACGATCTGTCAATATTACAGCAACCCTCTATTAGCAAACAGCCACCACTGTGCTAATAATACAACACATATGCCTGCAACCGAAGAGAACCTATAACAATCATACCAACTAAGGTTTTCTTTAGCTAGGTAAAGAAATATGAAACAAGATAGCTGGAACTATTTTTCCCCCTGCGAAGGTACAGCTGATCTGTGTTCACCTTACATTTATTATACTGCATCCAGCAGTTTAAGATTCAGCAGGATTTTTAAAATATACATTTTATAGAGAGGTCAGCACCGCATCAAAGGAACACTTTTTTTGGTAGCCAGTTGCTATTTAATTATAACAATGACGGGTATTTCTAAAGAGATCCAGGATGGAAAGAGCAAAATGTTTTACAGCTGTTAATCACTGTGAGGGGGTGTTATCCTCATTTCATAGAAAAGGAAATTAAGGCACAGAAACCTAGTCG
Organism: Trachemys scripta elegans; assembly: GCF_013100865.1. Lineage (NCBI taxonomy): Eukaryota > Metazoa > Chordata > Testudines > Emydidae > Trachemys > Trachemys scripta. Next base: position 79,541,412 of record NC_048301.1, read on the forward strand.
ACATTAGGATTTTCTGATCTGGCATTCCCAAAAAGTGCAGATCCATGGATGACTGCATCGGAGGAAGCTGTAGAAAAGTTTCATCTTTTTTTGCCACCATGTCATCTAATAATTCTCAAATCACACATGGAGCTGCACCCATTTGAAACTAAGGCCTGGTCTACATTACGACTTTAATTCAGATTTAGCAGCGTTAAATCAAAATTAACCCTGCAACCGTCCACACAACAAAGCCATTTAATTCAAAATAAAGGGCTCTTTACATCGATTTCTGTACTCCACCCCGACGAGCGGAGTAGCGCCAAAATCGATTTTATTTCAAATTAGGGTTAGTGTGGCCGCAATTCAATGGTATTGGCCTCCGGGAGGAGCTAGCTCACAGTGCACCATTGTGACCGCTCTGGACAGCAATCTGAACTCGGATGCACTGGCCAGGTAGACAGGAAAAGCCCCGCGAACTTTTGAATTTCATTTCCTGTTTGCCCAGCGTGGAGAGCACAGGTGACCACAGATAGCTCATCAGCACAGGTAACCATGCAGGCCGATAATCGAAAAAGAGCACCAGCATGGACCGTACGGGAGGTACTGGATCTGATCGCTATATGGGGAGAGGATTCAGTGCTAGCAGAACTTCATTCAAAATGACGAAATGCAAAAACTTTTGAAAAAATCTCCAAGGGCATGATGGAGAGAGGCCACAATAGGGACTCAGATCAGTGCCGTGTGAAAGTCAAGGAGCTCAGACAAGCCTATCAAAAAACAAAAGGAGGCAAACGGTCACTCCGGGTCAGAGCCACGGACATGCCACTTCTATGACGAGCTGCATGCAGTTCTAGGGGGGGCCGCCACCACAACCCCACCTCTGACCGTGGATTCCGAGGCGGGGATAATCTCATCAGCTACACTTGAGGATTCTGCAGACGGGGAAGAGGAGGAGGAGGACGACGAGCTTGCAGAGAGCACCCAGAACTCCGTTCTCCCCAACGGGCAGGATCTTTTTCTCAGCCTGACTGAAGTACCCTCCCAACCACCGCGGTATCCAAGACCACGACCCCATGGAAGGGACCTCAGGTGAGTTTACCTTTTAAAATATAAAACTTGTTTTAAAAGCAAGGGTTTTTAATGATTACTTTGCCCTGAGGACTTGGGATGCATTCGCAGCCAGTACAGCTACTGGAAAAGTCTGTTAACGTGTCTGGGGATGGAGTGGAAATCCTCCAGGGACATCTCCATGAAGCTCTCCTGGAGGTACTCCAAAAGCCTTGCCACAAGGTTTCTGGGCAGTGCAGCCTTATTCCGTCCTCCATGATAAGACACCTGACCACGCCATGCTTGCAGCAAGTAATCTGGTATCATTGTATGACAAAGCCTGGCAGCGTATGGGCCCGGTGTTTGCTGGCATTCAAGCAACATCTGTTCTTTATCTCGCTGTGTAATCCTCAGGAGAGTGATATCGCTCATGGTAACCTGGTTGAAATACGGGAATTTAATTAAGGGGACAGAGGTGGCAGTTCCTACTGGGCTCTTTGCCTGTGGCTGAAAAGAAATCCTTCCCTGCAATTAGCCAAGCGCGGGGGGGGGGGGGGGTGTAAGGGGAATGGCCCACAGCGTTTCACCTTTGGCTAGCGGGGAGCCTCCCTGAGACGAGCCCAGCAGTGCGGGCGGGGGTACAGCNTGGGGGGGGGGGGGGGGGGGTTAGTTTGTTTTCTGTTGACTGTTAACAGGAAAACCGCAGCACTCAACGGGCTTTGCTTGGTATGTGGGAAAGGAGGGCGCAGAAGTCGAAAGACAATGGCTTACCATGGCCGCATGCAAGCTGAATTCTGTTGCCCGGACCTGCGTCTGTGATCTCTAGCAGCAAAGCCACAGGCACTCAATATTAAGAGGCAAAATGCAACCTTGCACAGAAAATCAACACTATTCACATTACATAGCACATGTGGTCACCGTGAAAGAGTATAAGCATTGTTCTGCAAAATGTATCTTTTTAAAAAATTCTCTCCTTTTTTCCCTCCCTCCAGCAGCTGCAAATTCTTCAAGCCTCCCCCCTCCGTCCCGAAAGCTATCACAGATAAGGTGTTGGAAAAAGAAGATACGAGACGAGATGTTCGCAGAAATCATGGAATCCACCCCCGGTGACAGAGCTCATCTGAATGAGTGGAAGGACATGGTTTCAAAGTATAGGAAAGAAGCCAGTGAACGTGAGGACATGAGGGACCAACGTGAGGACAGGAGGGACGCTCGAGATGAGAGGTGGTGGCAGGAAGATCAGAGGAGGCAGGATGCAATGCTGAGGCTGCTGCGTGAGCAAACAGACATGCTCTGGTGTCTGGTGGAGCTTCAAGAATGGCAGCAGGATAACAGAGTGCCGCTACAGCCCCTGTATAACCCCTCTCCCCATGTTCCATAGCCTCCTCACCCAGACGTGTAAGAACACGGGGGGGGGGGAGGCTCCGTACACCTTCCCATTCCATCCCAGTGGACAGCCCAAGCAAAAGGCTGTCATTTTTTTTAACCTTTTTTTAGTGGCCTTTTCCTTCCCGCCGATCCTCCTCCCAAACCCCACCCAGGTTCCCTCCCTCTTTTTATAATCTATGAATAAATTATTTTTAAACGATAGTGACTTTATTTGGTTTGAAAGCAAGCTGGGGGGAAGGGGGAGGGTGGGTTCCTTGCAGAGAATGAGTCAATAAAGGGGGTGGGTTTTCATGAAGGAGAAACAAACAGATATTTCACACTGTAGCCTGGCCAGTCATGAAACAGGTTTTCAAAGCTTCTCTGATGCACAGTGTTTCCTGGTGTGCTCTTCTAATCGCCCTGGTGTCTGGCTGCGCGTAATCAGCAGCCAGGCGATTTGCCTCAGCCTCCCACCCCGCCATAAAGGTCTCGCCCTTACTCTCACAGAGATTGTGGAGCACACAGCAAGCAGCAATAACAATGGGGATATTGGTTTGGCTGAGGTCTGAAGGAGTCAATAACGATCGCCAGCGACCTTTTAAACAGCCAAATGCACATTCTACCACCATTCTGCACTTGCTCAGCCTGTAGTTGAACAGCTCCTGATTCCTGTCCAGGCTGCCTATGTATGGCTTCATGAGCCATGGCATTAAGGGGTAGGCTGGGTCCCCAAGAATAACTATTGGCATTTCAACATCCCCAACGGTTATTTTCTGGTCCTGAAAGTAAGTCCCTTGCTGCAGCCCTTTAAACAGAGTAGTGTTCCTGAAGACGCGAGCATCATCCACCCTTCCCGGCCAGCCCACATTGATGTTGGTGAAACGTCCCTTGTGATCCACAAGTGCTTGCAGCACCATTGAAAAGTACCCTTTGCTGTTTATGTACTGGGTGCCCTGGTGCTCCGGTGTCAAGATAGGGAAATGGGTTCCATCATTTAGGCTTGAAATTAGACGAAGGTTTCTGACCATCAGAGGGGTGAAATATTGGAACGGCCTTCCGAGGGAAACGGTGGGGGCGAGGGACCTGTCTGGTTTTAAGATTAAGTTAGACAAGTTTATGGAGGGAATGGTTTAATGGTAAAACATAATAGCTGAGGAATACCGAGCAATGGTAGGTAAATAGTATAATGGCTAACAAGGGTCAGGCTGGAGACTGTTGCCTACATGCTCAGGGTCTTACTGATCGCCATATTTGGGGTCGGGAAGGAATTTTCCTCCAAGGTAGATTGGCTGAGGCCCTGGAGGTTTTTCGCCTTCCTCCGCAGCATGGGGCAGGGATCTCTAGCAGGAGGGTTCTCTGCCAATTGAAGTCACTAAAACACAGGATTTGGGGACTTCATCAGCAGAGTCAAGGAAAGGGTAGGGACGGTTATGTGGCCTGCAGCATGCAGGGGGTCAGACCAGATGATCATAATGGTCCCTTCTGACCTTAAAGTCTATGAGTCTATCGCCCCACCACAGTTAGGGAATCCCATTGCAGCAAAGCTATCCACTCTGACCTGCACATTTCCCAGAGTCACTACCTTTCGTAGCAGCACCTCAGTGATTGCTTTGGCTACTTGCATCACAGCAGCCCCCACCGTAGATTTGCCCATTCCAAATTGATTCCCGACTGACCGGTAGCTGTCTGGCGTTGCAAGCTTCCACAGGGCTATCGCCACTCGCTACTCAACTGTGAGGGCTGCTCTCATTTTGGTATTCTGGCGTTTCAGGGCAGGGGACAGCAAGTCACAAAGTTCCATGAAAGTGCCCTTACGCATGCGAAAGTTCCACAGCCACTGGGAATCATCCCACACCTGCAACACCATGCGGTCCCACCACTCTGTGCTTGTTTCCCTTGCCCAGAATCGGCATTCCATGGATAGAACCTGCCCCATTAACAACATGATCTCCTAAGCACCGGGGCCCGTGGTTTGACAGAATTCAAACCATGTCCATGTCCTCATCACGCTTGTCGCTGTGCTGCCACCGCCGCTGCCTCCTCGCCTCATTTTTCTGGTCCTGGCTCAGCATAAACTCCACAAGAACGCGCAAGGTGTTTACAATGTTCATGACTGCTGTCTTGAGCTGAGCGGGCTCCATGCTTGCCGTAGTATGGAGTCTGCAGTGTTCACCCAGGAAAAAAGGCGCGAAATGGTTGTCTGCTGTCCGTTGCTTTCATGCAGGGAGGAAGGGAGGGGTGAGGCTGTACCCAGAACCACCTGCAAAAATGTTTTTTGTCCCATCAGGCACTGGGATCTCAATCCAGAATTCTAATGGGCAGGGGAGACTGCGGGAACTATGGGATAGCTACCCACAGTGCAACGCTCCAGAAATCAACGCTAGCCCCGGAACATGGACGCACACCACTGAATTAATGTGCTTAGTGTGGCCGCATACATTCGACTTTATACAATCTGTTTCCCAAATTCGAATTATATAAATTCGGATTAATCCCGTAGTGTAGACATACCCAAAAATCCTGGTGTAGACACAACCAGAGCAAGTGACTCATTACAGGAAGTCTGTGGAAGAGCTAGGAACAGAACCCAAGTCTCCCAACTCCCAGACTTTTGCCTTAACCACAGACCCATCTTTCCTCTCTAAAGATCATGGAATTTCAGAAGAAGAAAGCTTGTCAGATGCATTTCCAACGTACATGATACAAAGACAGTGGTCTTACAGACTCTTGACCCTCTCTCTCCTCAAGGGGCTCCAAAGCCCAACATCTGCTTCTAGTTTTATTTGTATTTTTCCTGAAAATAAACTGGCCATGTTCCTCAGACTCATTTCAAAGCCACCACATTACTAAAGGAAATCTCATTGAGAGAGAAACCTTTGAACATTCTTACAATCCCACTTTAATAAATCGACTATAATTGCCCTTTCCTGAATAGACTAGGACATTCTGAGAACAGCCATCAAATCCCATCCATTGCCCAGTAAAATATTTATAGACTGTTCTATGGCACCCAGTGAACTTATCCTCACAACCACCCTTTCAGGCAGGGCTGTATTACCAAAGGGCAAACGGAGATACCGAGGGATTAAGTTATTTGCCTGAAGTCACACAAGCGGTTTGTTGCAGGGGTAGGATTAGAACAGAGATCTCCTGAATTCCAGTCCAATATCTAGACTACCAACCAACTGCTTTCTAAGATGGCCCTGATCAACTGCTAGAAAAGTCAGAGGTTACGAGCTGAAGCATTTAAATCATATACTAAATGTATCTAGATATTCATTATTCAGATTACTCCACCTCTAAAGAATCAATTGTGGACATAGAACTGTCAAAACTATTCCACATGTGGAATAGTTTAAGTTACAGTTCTCTTTTTGCTTACTGTCTTTAAAAATCCCCTCACTCTTCTCTACTGAATCAACTTCAAAAAACCCCAAAGCCCATAAGGAAAGCCTCAATCCAGCTGTTGCTTCTCAACCCTTGGGAATGTGATGCTCTTCCCGATCGCCTTCCACCTCACCCAAGGCACAGCCTGCTGGATAATTCAGAGGGAGGTGCCACAGAAAGGACCAAATTAGATCACCCAGTTTAATTCCCTGTAGGGATGAACCAGGGTTTAAAATACAGTCCTTACAGATGTCAGCTTTTGTGCAGCCTATTGGCAATGATAGAAATTCCTTCGGTCTGGCAGAGTCATCTTTCCAATAGCTGACATACTTACCCTGCAGCCTCTCTTGTTCCGAATCCAAACTAAACAGTAGATGCATGGATATGTTCAGTTAAAAAAAAAGAAGAATAAGAAGAAAAGCAAAAGTGGCCCATTTTCACTGCAACACATTGCTCACTTTAAAAAAAGCACACCATCTGGGCTGAATAAAAAGGGCCTCATGTTTCATTTTAAAAGGGGATTGGATGAGGGAAGCCAGTCTGGTTTAAACAGCTACTTCCAAAAAATGCTGGCATCTAAATATTGAATACTTGCTAAAAAAGCTTGAAGAATACAGCAGCAATTCCCACTCCCCCAAAAAATAAGCCACCTTTGAGCACTCCACTTTCTATCATCACAGCCAGAAACGGATATTTCTGACATGGTACCTTTAGCCTGAAAGGTTCCAACGCCCGTTAAAAACTACAGAACATATAGCATCACTGAAATGCAGCTACCTCTGGGGTGAAAGGTACAGTGCAATAACTAGAGTTAGCAACATTTTGGGCCAAGGATACCAGGACAAACTACTACAAGAAGTTCAATAAGATCTTTAAACATCTACCTAGAGTAGGTCAGAGTTTCTAAGGTCTCTTCCAAAATATCTACACACAGTAAATATGGTGAAACTCAGGGTATGTCTATGTTGTACTCCTGCGGGATTTTGCGCCACTGTGCATGCACAGAATTCATGTCCCCTGTAGATTTCTTGGCTTCCCTGCAGAAAAATGACTTTCTGACAGGGAAGCTGCAAGAGCAGTCACACACCACTCCCTAGTAGTGCAGGTACATCGTTTCAGGCACCCAGAGCAGCCGGCAGACAAATAAATAACTGCAAGGCTGGGGACACCCCAGCCAGTGGCTCCTGCCCTGAGCCAGGATCAGCTGCTAGTCCCAGCTGGGCTGGAAGCAGGAGAAGACAGGACTTCCTCTTCCCCTGCAAAGGGTGGCTGGGGCTATGTCAGACCCACCCCCAGAAACCTCCCCCAGCTGCAGGAAGCTCAGCATCCTCTCCCGCTTGCTGCCCCCATCACTCCTCGGCTGCGGGGGAAGGGGTCATTGTACAGGGAGCTGATTCCCATCTTCCCAACCTTCCATACTCAGACACCCCTGCCAAGCCTCATCCCATATACCCAGAACGCCCCCTAGCACTCCATATCCAAACCCCACCCCACTGAACCTCAACCCCTGAATCCGGAGCCCCCTGCCTCCAGATCCTCACCTCTGCACTCCAGACCACCCCCCCACTCAGCTCCCTGCTCTCAAACCCTGACCAGCCCCTCCCCACCACATCACCTTGAGGTCCCACATCCAGACATCCACATTACTGATTCCCCAACTGCACCCAGACCCCGCCACACACCAAGCCCCATTCCCCCAGCACACAGACTCCTATGCTGAGCTCCAATCACCTTCAACTGGAAGCCCTGGCAGAGTCCCATGGCCCCGTACCTGGAACCCCCACAACGAGCCTCTGTGCATCCAGATCCCCCCCACAATCTGCCTGCACCCAGATTGTCCCACACAGAATCCTCTCACCCCACACCTGGATCCCCCCACACTGAGCCTCTTCACACTTGAATCTGCCTGGTTAAGTCTGCCTGCCCCACACCTGGTGCAGAGGGGCAGGGCCCCCGGATGTTTCTGGGGCAGGCTCAGGCCTTGTGCTGTGTCAGGTGCAAACTCACCGCTGAGTCCGTGTCCCAGGGGTGGGGGCGGGGAGGCTGCAGGGTGATCTCCCACCTTCATGCAGCCAGTGGCCTGTGCTCCCCACTGCCATGCTGGAGCCTCTGCATTTATTTATTGACAAATAAAACTTGCAGAATTTTAAAATATTGTGCACAGAATTTTTAACTTTTTGGCACAGAATGCCCTCATTAGTAACACTGCAAGAAAAGATCCATGGTAGCAAATCTCAACGCCCATGTCAACTGACTCCAACTCGCAGGGCTCACGCTATGGGGCTAAAAATAGCAGTTTAGATATTCAGGTTCGGGCTCTAAAAGTCACCGGGTTTCAGAGCCTGGGCCCAGCCCAAGCCCAAATGTCTACACTGCTGTTTTTAGCCCTGTAGTGGTTCTCAAACTTTTGGATTGGTGACCCCTTTCACATAGCAAGCCTCTGAGTGCGACCCCCCCTTATAAATTAAAGACACTTTTTAATATATTAACACCATTCTAAATGCTGGAGGCAAATTGGTTTGGGGTGGCGGCTGACAGCTCATGACCCCCCATGTAATAACCTTGTGACCCCCGAGGGGTCCCAACCCCCAGTTTGAGAACCCCTGCTGTAGCAGGACCCTAAGTCAGTTTAACCAGGATCTGAAACTCACCATGTGGGGCACCTTTTTTTTTTTTTTTTTTTTTGCACAGTATAGACAAACACTCAGACTTCAGTGTTAACTTCGTCCATGGTGGATGTTAACCTCCTGTTTCAGGAGTCTAAATATTCCAAACCCAATGCTTTAACCTCTAATCTATCTCCTAGAGCTATGTCAATTGGGTCAACATCTTTGACTCATAGAATCATACAAGATTAGGGTTGGAGGAGACCTCAGGAGGTCATCCAATCTAACCCCCTGCTCAAAACAGGACCAACCTTAACTAAATCATCCCAGCCAGGACTTTATCAAGTCAGGCCTTAAAAACCTCTGAGGATAGAGATTCCACCACCTCCTTAGGTAACCCATTCCAGTGCTTCACTACCCTCCTAGTGAAATAGTTTTTCCTAATATCCAACCTAGACCTCCCCCACTGCAACTTGAGACCATTGCTTCTTGTTCTGTCATCTGTCACCACTGAGAACAGCCTAGCTCAGAGGTGGGCAAACTACGGCCAGCGGGACTGTCCGGCCCTTGAGATCCTGGCCAGGGAGGCTAGCCCTCAGCCCCTCCCCTGCTGTCCCCCTGCCCCTGCAGCCTCAGCTCGCCGTGCTGCCAGCGCTCTGGATGTCGGAGCTGCGAGCTCCTGCCGGACAGTGTGGCGGGCTCCGGGCGACGCAGCTGCCGGACATGCTGCTGAGCAGCATGGTAAGGGGGTGAGGAACGGGGGGGTTGGACAAGGAGTCCCGGGGGGCAGTCAGGGGACAGGGGTTAGGATAGGCATGGGAGTCCTGGGGATGGGGGGCCTGTCGGGGTGTGGGGGTGTGGATAGGGGGCAGGGAGCAGAGGGGGTTGGGTGGGATCCCGAGAGGGAGCAGTCAGGGGTGGGGGGTCCCGGGAGGCAGCAGTCAGGGGACAAGAAGCGGGGAGTAGGGGGTTGGATGGGTGGAGGGTTGTGAGGGGGCAGATGGGGCCAGGGGCCAGGCTGTTTGGGGAGGCACAGTCTTCCCTACCCAGCCCTCCATACAGTTTTGGCACCCACCCCTGGCCTAGCTCCATCCTCTTTGAAACCCCCCTTCAGGTAGTTGAAGGTTGCTATCAAATCCCACCTCACTCTTCTTTTCTGCAGACTAAATAACTCCAGTCCCCTCAGCCTCTCCTCATAAGTCATGTGCTCCAGCCCCCTAATCATTTTCATTGCCCTCCGCTGGACTCTCACCAATTTCCTTTCTGTACTGGGGGGGCCCAAATCTGTACGCAATACTCCTGATATGGCCTCACCAGTGCCAAATAGAGGGGAATAAACACTTCCCTCGATCTGCCGGCAATGCTCCTACTAATGCAGCCCAATATGCCGTTAGTCTTCTTGGCCCTGAGGTCCCTTCCAACCCTGATATTCTATGATTCTATAACAAGGCACACTGTGGACTCATATACAGCTTCTCATCCACTGTAATTCCCAGGTCCTTTTCTGCAGAACTGCTGCTTAGCCAGTCAGTCCCCAGCCTGTAACAGTGCATAGGATTCTTCCATCTTAAGTGCAGGCGCCTGCTCTTGTCCTTGTTGAACTTCATCAGATGTCTTTTGGCCCAATCCTCCAATTTGTCTAGGTCACTCTGGACCCTATCCCTCCAGTTTATCTACCACTCCCCCCAGTTTAGTGTCATCTGCAAACTTGCTGAGGCTGCAATCCATCCCATCATCTAGATCATTAATGAAGATGTTGAACAAAACCGGCCTCAGGACAGACCCCTGGGGCACTCCGCTTGATACTGGCTGCCAACTAGGCATCGATCCATTGATCACTACCCATTGAGTCCGACAATCTAGCCAGCTTTCTCTCCACCTTATAGTCCATTCATTCAATCAATCCATACTTCTTTAACTTGCTGGCAAGAATACTGTGGGAGACTGTATCAAAAGCTTTGCTAAAGTCAAGATGTATCACACATCCACTGCTTTCCCCATATCCACAGAGCCAGTTGTCTTGTCATAGAAGGCAATCAGGTTGGTCAGACATGACTTGCCCTTGATGAATCCAGGTTGACTGTTTCTGATCACCTTCCTCTCCTCCAAGTGCTTCAAAATGAATTCTTTGAGGACCTGTTCCATGATTTTTCCAGGGACTGAGATGAGGCTGACTGGTCTGTAGTTCCCCGGATTCTCCTTCTTCCCTTTTTTAAAAGATGGGCACTATGTTTGTCTTTTTCCAATCGTCCGGGACCTCCCCCAATCGCCAGAAGTTTGCAGAGCCATTGGCCATTATCGTTGAAATCACATCAGACAACTCCCTCAGCACCCTCGGATGCATTAGATCCAGACCCATAGACTTGTGCATGTCCAGCTTTTCTAACCTTAACCTGTTCTTTCACCACTGAGGGCTGCTCACCTCCTCCCATACTGCGCTGCCCAGTGCAGCAGTCCGGGAGCTGACCTTACCTGTGAAGACCGAGGCAAAAAAAAAAAAAAAAAAAAAAAATTTCGTAAACTTCAGCTTTTTCCACATCATCTGTCACTAGGTTGTCTCCCCCATTCAGTAAAGGTCCCACACTTTCCCTGATCACCTTCTTGTTGCTAAAATACAAGGGTCAGCAAGGATCAGTTTAATCACAGTGAATCAGATCTCTTCCTGGACTGCATTAGATTCCTGTAGCACCAGGCTCGGATACAATGCATTAAAGTGACAGGGGGAAAAACAGAAGGTGAAACCAGTCCCCACCATGGCCAGCTCTGAGCAGACACCCAGCAGCTGCTACCTCCTCACCCAGCCAAGTCTTTAATGGGCTGGGGATGTGCTAAGCTGAAAGAAGTGCCGGGACGGGCCCCTCAGTGCCAGGGCAATGCACAGCCCAGAGAGCACAAGGGAGGCAGGGATACTGTGCAGCACTGAGGGACCCCAGCTGCCTGTGGAAAACGTCTGCATCCATGTTGCAGCCTCCTTCCTCCCTGCTGCCCTGTCTGGGCCAGGGGGCTCGAGGAATGAGGGGGCCTCCACTACCAGCACTGGAACGCCAGCAGGGTTCCCCCATTGGGTGGGATGCAGGTGCCCCAGCCCGATACGTTGACTGCTGGCAGCCCTGCACTGCTGTCTCGAATATGATTGGAGGGGAGGAATTGCAGGCAGCCAGGTCTGTGCTCACAGCTGGCCTAGAGGGAGGGTCCTGGGCCTTCTGTGCCCCCACTCCGTTTCATTGCTCACACCCTCATCAGAGGTATTGAAAACTATTCTGGCTCTCAATGGTGTGTTCTGGTTCCATTCAAGTGCTGATATAAATCATAGAATAGGAAGAGACCTCAGGAGGTCATCTAGTCCAACCCCTTGCTCAAAGCAGGGCCAATCCCCAGACAGATTTTTGCCCCAGATCCCTAAATGGTCCCCTCAAGGATTGAACTCACAACCCTGTGTTTTGCATTGTAACTTATCAGACTTGACTCAGGACAACATCATGCAGGCACCTAACAGTCAATAGCCTCTACACCAGTGGTTCTCAGCCTATTTACTATTGTGGGCTATGTATGCAGCTCTCCATGTGTTACATGGGCCGCATCCACACAACATATATACTACCTGTATGGTCCTGAGGATGTCACATGGGCCGCAGCTGTGTGCTGACTGGGCTGCAAGCAGTCCCCAGGTTGAGAACCACTGCTCTACGCTGTCCACACGAGAGCAAGAGAACTAACCAATTAGACCCTGTTACCGCTCTTGCTTTCCTCCTCCCAACACTGAAACATCTACTACTAACACTCAGTACATCGAAATGGGGAGGCAGTGCTCACCTGTGCTCATAGCAGAATACTGAACATAAGGACTGGGAGTTCTGCTCCTGGCTCTACCATTGATTCTCTGTGTACAAGTCTCTTAACATCTCTGCATCAATTTACCCACCTGTAAAATGGAGATAGTACACCTATTGCTCAGGGTCCTGAATTACTCTTAAGTTTGTAAAGCACACTGAAATCCCTCGTTAATAGAAGTAAATAAAGTAATAATACAAACAAAAAGTCATTTTCCTTTCCATTTCTTCTTAAATAATTACATTTGATGCCACCCAATGAGTTTGTCTACAGCTGTTTGTTTGTCAACCTGTCTCCTAAATCTCTGTAGAGCCCAGACTCCAGCTGGATTTGCTTTTGTCTGCATTACTGCCAAAGAGGCATTGGCAGAACAAAAAGACAAGCATCCCAATGTACTTCCAAACTGGCTCCAAGAAGTGACGGATGAGACAGACTAGCTCTCTCTGGATCCATCAGCAGCACATAAACCATCTGTCACAAGCAAAGAAAAGGACACTTACTAGTGATTATTTGAAGACTCCTAATCTCTAAACAATTTTAATCCCTCTCTCCCACCCACCACCACTTAAATTGCCTGATGATTACATTTCTGATGCATCCAACATTAGAAGTTGTGGGGGCTACTCGTGAAGACAGATGGACAGGTATAATACGTCAACCCATAAGAATAATTCTGGCTCTTTCTCAGGCTCAGGTTGGCCACCCCTGCACTAAGCCATCACCTTCATCACTATTTAAATCTATTTTAAAGACTTATCTCTGTTGGGCTGCCTGAATCTTACTGACTTTTTTTTTAAATCTGTTTGTTGTTCCCTGTGTGTTGTTGCCTTTCCCCTATCCTCCACCTACTTGGATGTCTGTCCTGGGAGTTCCTCGATGCAGGGGGCTGTTCCTTCTTGCATGTCAGCAACCACCATGTCATCAGCACTACCATAAAAAATAATAAGGTGAGGACTCTATATTCTTTACTTCCTATTCTAAGCATCATCATATAGTATTGTTTCATTAAACAGCTGACATGCTCCACCCCAGAGATGGCTGCATTTCAAAGCTGGGTACAAAGATGTGTGTGTACACTGTATACATCACTTGAGGATCTTTCTAAAATAAACATGCTACTAAAATGCTAGTTAATGAATAGATTTGCTTCTCCTTTCTGAGGAGTGACTAGGACAGGGAATTTTTTTTTGTACAAGGATTGAACTGAGGACCACTGGGCCTATTTTAAATCCCACAATACTGCATGGCTGGGCTTCACAGCTGGGGATTTCTGCTGAAATCCCCAGGCTTGAGTTTAGCTGTCTCCACTACAGCTGTTACTTCTGCCTGGATACAGACAAAACACACACATGGCCAAAGCTAATGAGGCCTGCTTAGTGGTGGGGGAAAAAGAGGGACATTGACTGTTTGTAAACAGCCCACGTAGTAGCAATAGGTGACACCAAACCAATACAAACTTTTTAAACAGAATGGGCAAAGTGTGAAGAGAGGAAATGACTTCTTATTTAATTACAAAACTGGCTCCTGACATGATTGCCAGGACTGTAGGAAGGAATGTTATCAGCAGTGACAAACAGGAGAGAAATCAACGGAAAGGAAAGGTCAGACATTGCCCCTATTTAATTTTTAAGTTACCCAACCAGGTCTCTTCCTTATAAGATAGCAAGGATAAATATGCCAAAATTCTAGCACACCTGTCATCTGAGGGTCTCAAAGCACTCTGATGCCTGTAAGGAATTCATCACCACAAAACCACTAGGACAGAGGTGCCAGCCTCATTTTCAATATTTTTAAACTGTGGCACAGAGACTTTAAGGGACTTAACAAGGTCATACACATATCCGTAGCACAGCAAGGAACAGAATTTAGAAGTCCTGAATCCCAGTCTTGTGCTTTAGCCACAAGACTATCCTTCCTGTTTTAAGATGATGTAATGTGTTTGTACTGTTGATACAACTGAGAGAAACTCCCATTTCAGCTGCAGAAAGCCAAAATAGAGTGTGTGCAAACTTTACTTAGGAGTTTCGACTTAACAAGCCATGAAGATGAAGAAATTAAATCTATTCAAAGACATGCCACCAGTCAATACTGCTTAAATCTGGCACTAGACAGATGAACAAACAGAGCTATAATCCTGATAGTTGAGGACACACAGCAGCTCCAATCACACCGCAATGGTAGTCAACTGTGCTCAGCACCTCATAGGATACAGGCATGTTATCTGCTCTCAAGAAGTCTGCTTATCCTGTGCGATGGAGATAGACCCCTGTTGACTTTGCACATTACAGTAGCCAGGCACCATTGTTTAAATACTGTGAAAAAGTGGCAAAAGGGTCTTCTGCATTGCTCAAGTGAACGTTAGAAAGATGGACTCCCTCAATTTTTTTCCCTTTGAGCATCAGAGGTGTATGCTGTCACTAGCCACGTTATTTATTTGTGTTACTGTAGTAATTAAGGTTCCCTGACTGAGATCCACATCACTGGGCTGGGCACTGTACATACACATAGGAGACAGCCCTGGCCCAAAAGATCTTACAGCTAAAGACGCAAGACAGGGAAGGGTTGGGTGGAAACTGAGGCACAGGAATAAAAATTTGCCTGAGGTCACAGAGCAGGTCAAGGACAGGTCTCCCAAGTCCCAGTCTAGTGCCCTATTCAGTGGGCTCAGCTGCCTCAGAGTATGTCTACACTAAAATGACTAAGGCACACGGGGCTTGGATTAAGAGGCTGTTTAATCACGGTGCAGATGTTTGGGCTCAGGGTACAGCCCGAGCCCCAGGACCCTTCTGCCTCGTAGTGTCATAGAGCCTGGGTTCCAGCCCGAGCACAAACATCTACACCGCAATTAAACAGCCCCTTATAGCCCAAGCCCCCCAGCCCAAATCAGCCAGCAGGGGCCAGCCACAGGATTTTAATTGCAGTCTCAGAGGGGATACACTCATCACAAAAAACTGTGATTAGAATGGCAAGCAGCCAGAAGATTACTGGTCTTTCAGAGTTACGCATAATTAAGAGCTTAACCCCTAAAAACTATATATAGTGCATTTTGGCTGTCATAAAAAGAACTCAGGGCTAAAGGAGTTAAGCCCTTATTCTCCCTGAAGAATAAAGCTCATGATCCCTTGCAGTCATTGGAGACTTAAGAAATATGCAGCTCTGTTACACTAAGAGTCTCCACTAATGGGAGACAGTGGGGCTTACAGCAAGATTATCCCCGTGAAGCAGGAATGACAGTATGGCATGGCTTCTACCCACTGAGCGTAACGGGAATTTGAATAACTAGGTGATATTTGCAGTGGATTTTCTCCATAAAAGTCACTCATAATGGAAAGCCACCTGCTGATTACATACTAAGATTCCACAACGCCCACCCACCTTTGCTGCAAGCTCAGCGTTCCAGGTTATTATTTTCAAACCTCTCCAGGTTCTTCAATGATTTTAAGCAAGCTGACTTTTCTATTCTTAAGTTATTTCTTTTTCATATTTTCAGAAGTTCTTAACCATTAACTGTAGGCACTGTAGAAAAAGTAGCACAATCAAGAATAAAAATCCAAAATATAAGCACATGCCCAACCATACCAGGCTACAAACCTTTAAATTATACCCAGATTCAGGTTCATAAGTCTGTGTCCATCTTTAAGCATGTAAGTATTCCCATAAACTCCAGGTTGTATTCCCATGCTTAACGTTAGGCACACACAAGTTCTTTGCTAAAACAGGACCTCAAACTGTTAGCAATTTGAGGCAGGAATAATTTTTCCTATGCAGTAATACAGACCTTAGCACAATGGGATCCTGATTGCCAATAATAAAACAAGGGGATTTTTCTCAAACTCCTCTACTAGCTTCAGCTGCAGGGGAATTATCAGGGACGAAAGGCCATTTCTTCAGACAGCCAGAGCCCAAACCACACTGGCATAAAAGACCCACAGCACAGTTGCAGTTGGCCCAGGTCAGCTGACTGTGGCTCGCGGGGCTTTAAAATTGCTGTGTAGATGCTTGGAGTTGGGCTGGGGCCTGAACTCAGACCCCACGTAGGGCGAGGATCCCAGATCCCAAACATCTACACAGCCCTAGCCCTGCGAGCAAGAATCAGCTGACCTAGACCAGCCAGATGTGTTTATTTGCTGTGTAGATGTCCCCTAAAGGTCTAAAGGCTTTAATGACCACAAATGGTGTGGACAGTTTTATATCTCCAAAAGATGGCATCTCCAGCAGCACACTGTCCTTCAAAAATCACATGTGGGTACCAGTTCAGAAGGAAGGGCGGTACCTATTGACTCCCCAATACCACCCCAAATACTAGAACACTACCCAAGCACTGTTCCTTTTTCATTCTTCACTCTTTACAAGTCAACACCTCAAGGTGGCGGGACTCTGTCTTACAGATTGATCTTTTGGAAGTTCAGCTGCAACATGTGTGAACGTAGGTCCTCCTAAGTTGTAGAGCAGATTTACCCTTTTCTGAAACTGCTCCAACTTTCTCAGCACTGTTCGTTAGTGCCAAGAGCTTGGTTTACACCCTTATAGAATATCAAAGTGCTAAGTCCTAAGTGAATAACTGTCCTACATAATTTTGTTTTGATGGTATTCATGTTACCAGTGTCTGAAATATATCCCTTTCAAAAAACTTTGGCTAGAAATGTATGTTTTAGTTTAGCTTCTTAAATCTGAATTTGATGACAGGGTGTGAAAGTGATGTTGGCAATATGCTACAGTACACAGCAATACAAAACAGCACAGCATGAGCAACTTAACAGCAGGGCAGCCTGAACTGACAAAATTCAACAACTCCCTCTGTATAGTCAAACATGATAAACTCAGTAGAATTTGGTTTTGTATTTATACCCTCTACAAACAAGGAATCTCAAAACACTTTAGGAAAGAGGCAAGATACCAACAGAGCACTAAACCATATACTTTTTACACACAGTGCCTTTCATCTCAAAGAATCAAAGTGCTTCACAAAACCATATACACTATACAATCTTCATTCACCAAAATCCAGCCAACTTTGAGATGAAGGGTGACCGAAAACAAAATAGAACACATTACATAACCCGGGGGGGGGGGGGGAATACAATAGATTAGAAGGTTGGCTCAAGGACACTTGCATAGAGTAAACAGGACCATAGTTTAAGTCTCTGCAGACTCACCCTCACATAGCAAACCACATGGTACCTGCTTATCTACCTCTGAAGAGTCATAGAAATGTAGGACTGGAAGGGATCTCGGTAGGTTATCTAGTCAAGTCCCCTGCACTAAGGCAGGATTAAGTATTATCTAGACCATCCCTGACAGGTGTTTGTCTAACCTGTTCTTAAAAACCTTCAATGATGGAGATTCCACCATCTTCCTAGGTAATTTGGTCCAGTGCTTCACCGCCCTGACAGTAAGGAAGTTTTTTTTCTAATGTCCAACCTAAACCTCCCTTGCTGCAATTCAAGCCCATTGCTTCTTGGGCTATTTAAGGAGAACAATTTGTCACCCTCCTCTTTATAACAATGTACTTGAAGACTGCTACCATGTCCCCTTCAGTCTTCTCTTCTCCAGACTAAACAAACAAATGTTTTCAATCTTCATTGTAGTTTATGTTTTCTAGACCTTTAATCACTTTTGTTGCTCTCCTCTGGGACTTTCTCCAGTTTGTCCACATCTTTCCTGAAGTATGGTGCCCAGAACTGAACAGAGTACTCCAATTGAGGCCTCACCAGTGCTGAGTAGAATGGAAGAATTACTTCTTGTGTCTTGCTTACAACATTCCTGCTGATACATCCCAGAATGATGTTTGGGTTTTTTTGTTTGTTTTTTGCAGCTATACTACATTGTTGACTCTCATTTAGTTTGTGACCACTATAATCCCCAAATATTTTTCTGTAGGACTCCCTCCTAGGCAGTCATTTCCTATTTAGTATTTGTGCAGTTGATTATTCCTTCCTAATTGTAGTACTTTGCCATTTGTCCTACTGAATTTCATCCATTTCAGATAGTTTCTCCAGTTTGTCAAGATCATTTTGAGTTCTAATCCAGTCCTTCAGAGTGCTTGCAACCCCTCCCAGCTTGGTATCATCTGCAAACTTTGTAATTGTACTCTCTATGCCACTATTCAAAACATTTATGAAGATATTGAATAGAACTGGACCCAGGAAAGACTCCTGAGGAACCCCATTCGATATGTCCCTCCAGCTTGACTATGAACCATTGATCATTACTCTCCTAGTATGGATTTCCAACTAGTATTATATTCCAACTAGACTACATTTTTCTAGTTTTATTTTGAGAAGGTCATGTGAGATAGCAACAAAAGCTTTTCTAAAGTTGAAGTATATTACATCTGCTGCTTGCCCCCATCCACGTGTTGCACTATCAAAGAAAGAGATTAGGTTGGTTTGACATGATTTGGTCTTGACAAATCCATGGTGACTGTTACTTACCACTTTATCATCATCTAGGTTAATGGGAGGCACGTATAATAAGCCAGGGAAGGCTTAGCCTTACCTGGTGCTGCCACCGACCTGCCGCCGGACAACTGGGTCCCTTCCCCAAGATCCCCACCACCTCCTCCACTCCACCCACCCCGAAGGTCCCCGCTGCTCACCGTGTCCCTCCTCCTCAGGACAAGGGAGTGAGGAGCGACGCAGAGAGCCAGCGGCCGACGGACTGAGGAGACTTGGCCCAGCACTGGGGCTAACTGCTCGACCTGGCCCAACTCTGGCGGGGTTGGGGCTGGGCAGTGTATTGGGGGAGGGGGGGCCAACAGCAGCAGCTCAGCCAGATGTGGCTGGGGCAGGCAGGCTGGGGCTCTTCAGGTCTGGGGGGCTCTTCAGGTCTGGGGGGCCCTTCAGGTCTTTTCCTTTTATGGGGCACCAGGGGTTCGGGGCTCCAGTGTGCACGGGGAGGGGCCTTGGGTGGAATGGGGGGCCGGGCGGGCTAGCCTCCCCAAAGTGGAGGTTCATCTGCCGCCCATGTCTAGGTGCTTATAAATTGATTATTTGCTCCATTATCTTTCCAGGTACCAAAGTTAAGCTGAGTAGTCTATAATTCCCTTGGTTGTCCTTATTCCCCTTTTTATAGGCTCGTACTATATTTGCCCTTTTTCAGTCCTCTGTGATCTCTCCCATCCTCCATGATTTCTCACAGATAACCACTAATGGCTCAGAAATTTCTTCAGCCAGTTCATTGAGTATTCTAAGATGTCTTTTAAGTTAGCAGGGCCTGATGAAATACATCTAACTTGTGTAAGTAATTTTTAACTTTTTCTTTCCCTATTTTAGCCTTAGATCCTACCAAAGGATGTTAGCTATAACACACATTTAACACTTTGGCCATTGCTGCATTCTCTGTTATTGTCTTTCCATCCTCATTAATAGACCTATCCTGTCCTTGGTCTTCCTCTTGCTTCACAGAACTCACAGATCTTGTTTGAAAAACAGTCAAATATATCTATTTCACGAACTGCTGACTCAACAGTATGCAGCATAGAATCTGAAAACATAGTATTAGGTCTTGCATACAGGAACATTTTAAACTTGCAGTCTAAATAGGTACCTATAGTCTTGTTTGTTGAGTATCTTTTGTAAAACATGAATATTTAAGAATCTTTAGATGTGTATGTATACACAAACACCATGTCTGAAATGCAAACTTTTTCTTCCAGCAAAACATAGCCCTCTAAGATTTCCCTTGTCAACAGAATACTTCTGACCAGCATCACTCAATATAAATTTCAAGCTTGAACAAACATGTAAACAGGCTGCAGAATTGGAAGGGAGAAACCCTGCATGAACACTGGCCTTAAAGCTTTTTTTTTTTTTTTTTTTTTAAAATACTTCATCCAGTAAAGGATAAGGGAAAGAAAAATACATCAAGAATTGCACAAGGAATTGCGTACCTGGAGTTTATCTACTGTGGATGCTAAATGTACTTTAGGGATACTATGAGCTTAATGAGTGTATGCACGAAATCATAAATGTCAGTTTGTTATTAAAACAGCTTCCTGCCAAACACTTGCAGTCCTGGGACTCCAAAGCCACAACAGCAGTGAGCAAATTCCTGACAACCAGGAAGCAAAGATGACATGGTAGGTTTCAATGTTGAAGATGAGTGAAAAGCAAGCTAACTGCAAGACTGGTAAATGGCAATTCTGTTTGAATCATCTACGTGCTTTTGGTAACATAGAAAGAGATTGAGTGTTAAATTGTTTTCATTGTAGTGTCCCTTTTAAAAATGTATAAAACAAATTACATTTTTACAGTAAGCTTTATGTTTCCTTAACTGCAAAAGATTGAGCCATTACTTCAAACAATTATAAAAAAAGACTGTAAAAGACTTCAGATGCAAGACAGTAAGTGAGGTTCTTACCCACGAAAGCTTATGCTCCCAATACTTCTGTTAGTCTCAAAGGTGCCACAGGACCCTCTGTTGCTTTTTACAGATTCAGACTAACATGGCTACCCCTCTGATATAAAAAAGACTCTGTGTGTTGCTCTTTTGGAGCTTGATCCTGCAAGGTCCTGGACACCTTGCAGGAGCAGGCCCTTTGAACTGCTGCTGCTGACCAGATTTTCTTGCTTTAAAGTCTGTATTCATTTCTATAGTCTAATCTATACTACAGACCTATATAACTACAGCGTTCAGGGGTGTGAAAAACCCACAAGCAATGTAGTTATACAGAGCTAACCCTCTGTCTAGACGGTACTCTGTTGGCAGAAGAGTTTCTCCCACCAACATAGCTACCGCCTTTCAGGGAGATGGATAAACTATGCTGACAGCAGAGCTCTCTCCCGTTGGCATAGAATGTCTTCATTAAAGCGCTACAGTGATGCAGCTGCGCCGATCCAGCATTTTAAGTGTAGACATGCCCTAAGTAGTACCAAGGTTTCATTGATGGCAATTAGTCACACAAACCGTAAGACAAGTATACTCACCAGCTAGTAAGATTTGTCCATTTTCATTACGTCACATGAGAAAAACCCCACAGTTATTGCTGTGACCAGTCAAGGCAAAGTGCTTTGCTTACACCTTTATTCCCACAACTGCCACCAAAACATCAATAGATTTCGCTCGCTGTGTGATGTAACAAGTACTTGAAAAGGGACTGTGCTGAAAAGGAATTCCAGAAGCATGGCAGGTATCAACTACAAGACCGTACAAGCTAAACACATTTAAATTATAATTTAAGTGATCAAATTTCTTGGCTGATTTTTTTTTTTTTTTTTTTTAATTTAAAAATCTCCTGCAATCTCCATCAATTCCGTGAAGCATTTTACTATTATGACTAGTCAACATTCTGTGTTTATTATAAGGCACATTATACCACAAGGCCTATGCAGTAGTAACCTGATTGTCTGGCACAGGTTTCCTGCTGTACAGAACTCCTGTATGTAAACAGCACTAATAACTGGATGTGCAGTCATGTGAAAAAGTTGGGGGAGGCAGAGGAGGAGCAGTGAGAATGCAAGCGACATGGCGGTAGTGTTGACATGAGACAACAATACAGCCAGAGGAATGTTCCCCTGCTCCCTTTTTACTTAGTGTGCACACTCATGCTACAGTTTTAGTAGTTAGCATTTCTATAGTGCTTTTCTTCCCACAGTATTAGACAGATCATTTGAAGTGCAGTCACCTAGAGGGTGGAATGCAACAACTGTCTGACTGACTGTAGCAACACTGCAAGATAGTTACCAACAGAAACAGATGAACGCTTGGTACAAGAACGTCTCCTCTGATTTATTATTTGTATTGCAATACTGCTTTGGAGCCCTAGTCATGGACCAGTACTGCATTGTGCTAGGTGCTGTACAAACAGAACAAAAAGACAGTCCCTGCACAAAGATCTCCTGGGCTAAGTACAAGACAAGAGACAACAGATGGATACAGTAAGCATAATAGGCAGTGGTCTCAGCACACCAGAAGCCTAATCGTTGTCCCATTGTTTGCTTGCTTGGTTTGGGTTTTTTTTTTTTGGGTAGGTATCACAGCAAAGGAAAGCTTGAAGGAGGGTTTTGAAGGAGGCTAATGAAGTAGTTTTTCAGATGGTTACGGAAGCTCCTCCCAAGCGTGAGGGCAGCACAGGAGAAAAGTGCTTGCTTGAAAATGTAGCAAGTGGGCAATGGATTGGATTCGCTTAACATCGTTTCGTATAAAGTCTCATTTTTCAGGAACATAACTACAACATGAAGTGAGGAGTTACTGTACTCGATAAGTTCATGGAGGATACGTGGCTAATGCCAAGATGGGGAGGGATGGTGTCCCTAGCCTCTGTTTGCCAGAGGCTTGGAATGGGTGGCAGGAAATGGATCACTTAGTGATTACCTGTTCTGTTCATGCCCTCTGGGGCACGAGGCATTGGTCGCTGTCAGAAGGATACTGGGCTAGATGGACATTTGGTCTGACTCGGTATGGCCGTTCTTATGAAATTGGAGGAGAGGAACTCCTGACAGCATGTTCAAGGAGCTTAGAAATGAAAGGGAGAAGGGCAGTAGTTGAGGCAAGTGGGGCAAAGGGTGGAATGTTTTTAGTATGGGAGAAACTTACTAAAGCATGTTTCTATTGTGAAGAGAAAAAGCCTGAGGAGAGTGAAAGATTAAGGACAAGAGTAAGGTAGGGGATGAGAGCTACAGTGAGGGAGATCAGGAGTTAGGATGGATATGGTCACCAGGGCAAGTGAAAAGGTTAAGAAGAGGAGAGTAGCCAGAAACTTCAGTGTCTGTGATGGGGAGAACTGGCATTGGCTGATGGCCTCCATTTTTATTATTCCAAAAGTGCCATACTTCAGAATAAAAATAATAATAAAAAAAAAATCAGGATGAGAGAGCAAAAGGAGGTTTCAAAACAAGATGAGTGGAATTTAGGACCGAGATTCTGAGTAGGGCCACTGGATCCGATCATAATATAAATTAATAATACTGAGAAAAAAGGAAAGTATATATTTGCACACACCACACCCATGAGTGTTCTTGATCACTATGACCTGGCCCTTTAAATCAGAAGTGCAAACGTTGCCGTGCTGAGGACTGCACTAACATCTCACCAAGTGCCCCATCAAGTTTACCTGGGAACTGAGTAGGTGAGCAAAAATCAAGGCATAAATCTCCCACATTTGTTTGTTCTGGATAAGCAACTTGTGCTTATGAACTCTGTGGCAGATGGGCCACAATTTGCTTATCGGCCAAATTCATCAGCAATGAAAATGTGCAGTTTTGTTCATCTTCCTTTGTAATTACAAGGAAATAATTATGATAGGTTTCACAGAATTTTTTTTAAATGAACAAAAATCAAGGTGTTCAAAAGCCATATTCAAGATCAATAGCAGGCTTGAGCTCCGGCACATTCTACCCAAAACCTGCCTATATCCAAATTGTGGTGAACCATGTAGAGAGGCCAAAAGTTACATTTTAGAATGCCACGGACTACACTTGATGCTCACAAAGGCACTTTGGAGACCTTTGCTCACAAATACGTCCAGTCCAACTGTGACATCACAGGACAGAAGCCTTTCAGAGCTGCAGGACTACTGAAAGCAACAGTAAAGTCTCTTCAGACCAGAGATTTCTGGATGTCCATTAAGAGAAAGCACTCCACTCACATTCCAAGTTCTTGAAGTTCTGGTTAGGTAGCTCCACCCCACCCCAAGGCATAGACACCAACTTTTCTCAGCACCGGTGGGTGCTCACCCCCATTCCAACCCCTTCTCCAAAGTCCCTGCCCCAAGTCCACCCCCTCCCTGCCCCTATTGGACTCCTCCTCCAAATCCCTGCTCCGGACCTGCCTCTTCCCGGAGCACGCCATGATCCCCCTCTTCTCCCCTCCCTCCCAGCGCTTGCCACCGCGAAACAGCTGTTTCGCAGCGGCAAGTGCTGGGAGCTAGGGGGAGAAGCAGAGACATGGCGTGCTAAGGAGAGGAGGCAGAGCGGAGGTGAGCTAGGGCGGGGGAGGCATGGCGGGAAGCTCCCGGTGGGTGCAAAGCACCCACCAATTTTTCCCCATGGGTGCTCCAGCCCCAGAGCACCCACGGAGTCGGCACCTATGCCCCATGGCAATCCCTAGAGCAAGTTAAATAAGAAAAAAAAGTAGATAAGTAGTTATTTATTCAAAAGTTGGGAAATCCCTGTAATCACTGCCAGACAGCTAGAAAATAATCACTTCAAGTGAAAAAATAAGTTTATAACCATCTTTCCTAAAACACGATTTTTTCCCCTCAACTGGAGTTCTTTGATGTGCTTTATACAGTAATGTTAAAAAATACATAAAGATAAAGTGACTCAGCATTTGTTGCCTGGATTAGATTTCACCTGATTTCTGTATGCAAATCGGTAACAGAAAAATGAGTGGCATTTGCATTTTGTCAATGGGAAACACACTGTTATGAACATACACAGCTGGGATTATATTGAAATCAAAGGCTCATTCTTTTCTCGGGAGTTTAATTTCACCTTATCTACTCCACTTATTCATTCTAACAGAAGCCCTATTTGAAATAAAATTATATAGCTCCATTACAATGGAATGTAGTTTCAGTCTGTACATATGGAAATTAATATGGGGTTGTCATCAAAAGGTTTTTCTTTGGTGGGGGGAGGGACGAGGAGCCTACTCTTTTTGCATAGCATAGGTGACCAATTCTTCCCAAAAAATATGACTACAGCAAGTCAGGTATGTTGTATATTAAAATAGCTTCAAAGCTGGCAGGAAAGTAATACATTACATTGCAATATAAAAATATGCATCTCGGACTGTGGCATTTTCAACAAAAGCTGTGTTTTGCAATATAACAGAAGGAGGAATAATGGAGTAAAGTGGTACAGCGGATGGTTTAGAATGCAAAGAAGTGCAAATGTTCTCAAATAGATGCTGGAATCATCTCCCCATGGGAGCAATGGAAAGATTGGGTATAGCTACACAGCAATGTAGACCTCAGCTGGAGCCATGAAAGGATTCTAGAAATATAGGAATGAAGGACCACCATGTGATCAAGAGTTCCAGACTCCCCTCAGAGTCAACATTCTGTTAAAATATATCTAATAAAATAGAAATTCAACTAGATATGGATTTTATTTCCACTGGGATATATGTCAGAGTGATATCATTATTTGTATTTAACATTTGTATTTACAGTAGCACCCAAAGGCCCCAATCAAGATCTAAGCCCCCACGTTGCACAAATTTGTAATTTCCACTAATTTCAGGGTGCCGATGAACTAAATACTTATTATTTGTATTGCAGCAGCACCTAGAATCAGAATGACTGGGGAGTCTAAGTAAGTTTACAATCTAGGAAACTTGATGAACATACCGATGAAACAACAGTTTTAGGATCCAGCCACAAAGAGTTAATTCTAATTTGTGATATCATTGCCCCAATTATTCTCTCCCATAAATACCAACCCAGCAGATATAACTGCAAAGCAGGTAGCATTGTTTCCAACCACTCTGCCAGTTCAGGGACACTGAAGGTCTAAAAATTACAGGGTATAAATTTAGCAGGGTGGATCTCACCCACCACGTGTTCTTTTACTGACAGGGAATGCATTAATTTAATCAGGAAAGAAAAAAAAAATCATACTTCTATAGAAGTTTATTTATTCTGTGCTCTGTAAAAAGTAGGACTAGATGAAGACAAAAAGCTGATTTTTAATAATTGCTTTCCCGATCTCAACCTGATAAAGAATTGTTAGCACCAGTGCCAGTTCAGCTAAAACTGGGAATCCCCCAAAAGGTGACAGAGAGTAAAACACTTTCAAAATAAATAGCAAGTTTGTCTAAACAACTTTTACATGCAGCAGAATCTGTGAAAGGACTGGCTCCAACTATGGTTCTCCACTGCTCCAAACACATACACATTTCCTCATGCTAGAGGGTATACAGACAACAGTGAAAATTTACAGTGCACAGTAGGTGTTATCCCATATGCCAGATTTCTTAAAAATAAATGTAGTGTTGGACTGAAAGCCATTGCCACCAAAATGCACCACCAACACACCAGGTACAGTATGGGCAGCAGCAGTGAAAGCCTCCCCAACACCACCAACTGTACAAGTGGGCAGCATCCCTGTCATGGGGGTGGGGGTTCAGTTTCTGAAGGCCATTCCATCCTTGGCCTCTCTACCGAGACTGCCTACTAGCGGTGAACCTGATGATTGCTTGTGGGACATAAAAAGCAAATGGTGTGAATCCAGAGCTGTCAGAAAATAACCATTTGGGCTGGGATTTTCAAAGGGGCCTAAACAAGTTGTAAATTTGGCTGGCTAACTCTTTTAAGCCCCTTTGAAAATCCAAGCCTTAGCCGCCGCCAAGCTGAGCACTTTGGCCCAGCAAGAAAGAACTTTGTGTTTCCCAGGGCTAACCCTGTGCACTATCTGCAGCCCCACAATAGTTGTTGCTACTGCCAAGAATATTTTCCCTTTAACATACTGCATATATTAGAGATAAACTGAGTCTTGCAAGCCTGCCCCAAATGTCATGCAGAAAGAAAACTGAGTAACAGTCTCCTTTCACAAACGCCATCTCATGAATGAAAAGGACAGAGAGCAAGCTAACAACACCCCTCTCACAGGCACAAGAAATATAATCATTCTTCCTGGGCGAGATCCTTCTCTTGGAAGTCTCTGAAACCAAAATTAATCTTGCTTTCTAAAAGAGGGAGAAAGACAAGTAACATACTGGCCCTCCTGTTGAACTGCCACATGCAAGGAATAACCTCCGGGGCAGTTTCACCGCTTCTGATCTGTGCACTGGCAAAAATGAGAAATATATAGGCTTTTTTCTTAGACAGCTGCAGATTTCACAGGCGGGTGAAGTGATCCCCTGTATGTAATTTGTAAAAGTGCTTTAGGATGAAAAGGCCCCCCCCCCCTATAAATTTAAAAGGTTATTTTAGTTGACATTTTAATAAGTCACTTTAGAAATTTACAAAGATTGTGCAATTCAAAAGGGAGACAAACCAATTAAAAAGTGAATGGCAAAGCTAAAGGTAAGGCATATATAGCCAAGTGCTGAATGTGAGGAGGAAAGATTCTAAGGCCAGACAGGACTATTGTGATCATCTAGCCCAGTGGTCTCCAACCTTTTTATGCCCAACATCACTTTTCGAATTTAAGGACAACCCAGGATCTTCCCCGCCCCTTCCTCAAAGCCCTGCCCCGCTCACTCCATCCTCCCCCCCCACCCACCAATTCCTCTCTCCCCCCCCACCCTCACTTACTTTCACTGGACTGGGGTGCAGGTTCTGGGCTGGGGCCGAGGGGTTCGCAGTGTGGGAGAGGGCTCTGGGCTTAGCCTGGGGAAGGAGAGGGTGAGGGGTGCAAGCTCTGGGAAGGCATTTGGGTGCAGGAGGGGGCTCCAGGCTGGGGCAGAGTGTTGGGGTGCAAGAGGGGGGAGGCCACACCCCAGCCCTGTACCGCCAGGAAGCCCTTACCTCCAGCAGCTCCCATTTGGTGGTGTAGCATGGCTGCTGCTAAGGCAAGCTCCTTACCTACCTTGGCAGTACGCCACTCCCAGAAGGAACCAACGCACCCCACCGGCCCCTAACAGGGGAGGGAGGGGGGCACATGGCTCCGTGTGCTGCCCCTCTCTGTAAGCAACGCCCCCGGAGCTCCCATTGGCCAGAGCTCTCTGTTCCCGGCCAATGGGAGCAGCGGGGACGGTGCTTGCAGAGAGGGGCAGCGCGCAGCGGGAGACCCCCGCCCCCAGGACCGCGCTGGCCACTTCCGAGAGCAGCGTGGGGTTGGGGCAGGCAGGGAGCCTGCCTTAGCAACAACACCGCTGCATTGCCAGAGATCGCGATCAACTGGGAGATCCTCTAGGATCGACCAGTCAGTGATCACTGATCTAGCCTGACCTCCTGTATAACACAGGCCACAGAACGTTTCGCCAAATTATTCCTAGAGCATAGCTTTTAGAAAAACATCCAATCTTAATGTAAAAAAATTGCCCATGATAAAGAATCCACCGCAGCCCTTGGTAAATTGTTCCAGTGGTTGAAAGTCAGTTAGAAACAACTTCCTCTAATTCGCCCCTCCCTTCCCACCATGAACAATAGCTAGAAAAGCATTTCAGGATTGAAGGCAGTCTCATAAATGCAAAGTATCTGTTCACAAAGGAGTAAGACAAAGTCTCCCTGCACCTAGATAACACAAGTCAATGAATTTGGGGAAGCAAGCAACATTTCACTGTGAATCCGGATACAAGTTCTTAATTAAAATATATTTTTCTGCCCTATTGGGCAAGTTTCAAAGCGAGCAATTTCCTTTTTGTAAAGGCTAATGCTTTGGCACACCCTAGCAACTCCACAGGATGGCTCTACTATTGTGACACCAACAGGAAACAATATGTAACACTGTCTAAGACCAGATTCATGAACATGAGAAAGAAAGGTGATTCTGTTCGATAACCCATTATTTTACATTATCTGATGTGGCAGGTTGTTCTATTTTTTATCATCATCATCATCATCAAAGGAAGATCTCATAAGCTCATCCTAGACTAATTAATTCAACATTGGATTCACCGGATACCTAAGAGAATACTGTCTGTCCCTCACTCTTGTTTATCCCACTCCACTCCCAAATGTAAGTTTCTTGCATTCAAGAATTAGGAAACTGAGCTTTGCTAAAACACCACTAGAAACTCAGTCCATGTTCTCTCCTTTGAATCTGAAAAGAGAGTCTGTTTGTGTTACGAAAGGTCCCATACGGAATGACACTCATATAATTCCAGCTATTAATATGCCAATGTAAAAAGATAGCCAATTGTCCAAAGCTTCTTCCTCGATCAATGCTGCATTAATAATTTAGCTATTAGTGGCCATGTAACTGGAGAATTTTCATGAGATCTGAACTCTGCTGGTGTCCATTATGTTGAAGGCATCTCCTTTGCCTGCCTTTGCTTCCTTTTCAAACAACAGGGTTTCTATTCATCAGCCCTATTTAAAAAAAAAAAGAATGATAAATGTGTGAAGCCTACAGAATAAATACAATTCGTATAACTTAAATTTATAACACTCATAAAATCCACAGAATGTGATAAACTATTATAGGTTTTTCCTGTCATCTTAGCTTCTTATGCAATTAATTTCCCTGCATTTAAATGCAATAGAGTCTAAAACATACAGTGGAGGGAGATTTATGCAGTCATTGCTTTGCTGTGAATAGCCTACCAGGACATTCCTGATTCAAGAAGTTAATACTTACAAATTGTTAACCATTGTTAACCATTTGTGTTGACTTTCCTGCTATAGACCATCCAACTGAAATTACAGGGGAAAATTTAGGTACAGTAGATAGAATACAATGGCTAAAATTTGTCCAGGACAATGGGACTAACAAATAACCCAGTTCCTGTGAGAAATGCTATGAGTATTTAATGGCCAGGATTACAGTTCTAACTGTACTTCACATGAAAGGGAGATGCCCCATGCTGGAGTATAGAGTAAGTAACAACCTGGATGGGAAAGTAGCACTTACTGAATTATTGACAGCTTTTCCACAAGCACCCGGCATTCTCCCATAGAGGATTCCTAAAGGGCAGCATTTCTTAATTTATAAGCTCACTAGATCACAACTGACTACATCACAGCTGGAGGGAGAATGGCTTCACGCACAAATTGTTCTCTGCCTTTTTTTTTATAATATTATTACACACTGAAGTAGGCAAATACAACATGAATCTGCAGAGGTGGGGGTGGGCAGGGTTGAAGTGTGTCTGTGGTATGACACTATCCCATGCCTAGATCTACTGACCAATTAAGTTAAGTGTTTCAAGATAGTTGCTTCCTTTCCATTTGCAAAGTCACAACCCTGATCACAAATCCAAGATATTAACTGATGAAGATTGAGGGCAGCTTTCACCCCACTGGTTACACATCCTGTGATTAGACAAGCAGAAATCCATTCCTGCCAATACTCCACAGCCATATCTCCAGCCTCCCTCACGTGCACTGAACCTCCCACCAAACTGTTTCCTTTGTATCTGCCCAGCACTCACACTCATGCTACCATTACACATGGAACCATCTCCCCTCTTTATGTGCCTCATTCAGCCACTCTCTCATTCGAATTGCCACTGAAAACTTTGCTTGACTGATCTGATACAAAATCCTTGTGCATCTAGCGAAACTTATTGACCCTCTGAGCCACGTATGACAATCTTCAGAAGTTCGAAAGCTGGGGAGCAGCTGCCGGGGCTGAAGCCCCAAGCCCCAGCAGATGCACTGAGCCCTCCCTCAGCCCCTAGCCTCACCTCCCCACCACAGGGGAGAAACCCTGAGCTCCTCCCCCAGTCTGGCAGGCAACGAATCAGGGGGTTGGGGGGCTTCGCGAGCTGCACTTTAACTGTAAAAAATAGCCACATGCAGCTCACGTGCCACAGTTTGTTCACCCCTGATCTAGTAACTTAATATATGGAGATATACCTATCTCCTAGAACTGGAAGGGACCCTGAAAGGTCATCGAGTCCAGCCCCCTGTCTTCACTAGCAGGACCAAGTACTGATTTTGCCCCAGATCCCTCTGTGGCCCCCTCAAGGACTGAACTCACAACCCTGGGTTTAGCAGGCCAATGCTCAAACCACTGAGCTATCCCTCCTCCCCTAAGAGCTTAGAGAAAAAGGAACAAGAAATTTTAAAATCCTCCAGCTTCTCTCTCATGCTCTCAGCTATACACTATATCCCCTCATGCTGCAACTCCCTCCTTTTGATTACCTTTGCTCTCCTCACACCCCTCAGGTGAATCAGTCGTTTGCTGTCTACTGTAAGCTTAGGACAAGTATCTGTCTTACCTGCCTCAAAGTACCATGAATGCCTATGGTAGTGCATAAATAATAAAACGAAACAGCAGAACTGGCCAAATAATTGTTTTTTTCTGCTCTGCCAGCAAACTGGAAAATCAGAACAAGTATTTGGTTCTGAACATGTTCAGAATTTGTCAGAAGAGTCCAATCTGTTTCACAAAAGGAAGAGAGAGAGAGTGTGCGCGCACATGCTGCCTTATCTCTTGGCGCCCAGTGGTTAGGGCACTTGTGCCCTGTGGGAGACCCAAGTTTGAATCTCAACTCTGGAGCAAGGACTTGAATTCAGATCTCCACCATGCCAGGTGAGCACCCTAACCAGGCTACTGGCTATTCTGGGGTGGGTAGCTCTCACTCTCTCGTTGAGACTGTTTCATTTTGTATAAATATTTGAATATTCCTTGTGCCAGAGAGAGAAATACAACAGTATAGTCTGTGAATAAGAGACTCACCTGCGAGCTAGGAGATATGGATACAAATCTTCTCTGTCTGAATTAGAGAGAATTTTTTGATGCTGTCCCTGGAAAATGTTTTCTCAGCTGACAGGGGTCAAATAATGTTAGGAAATATTTTAGCAAGGCTAGTGTCCCACTACTGGAATAAATAAAGAAATTGTTGATTAAACCTTAAAAGAGAAGGCGGTAAAATGGAATAAACAGGACGGGCATTCTGAACACACTACACAACCAAAGAGTGCAAGTTTAGGTTCCTGCAGTGACATTTGCTTTCAGGGCCAGACAAAGCAAGCTGTAATACATTCACAGTGACAGCAGAGCCAGGTGACACTGCCAACTTCTCCTGAAGCACAAGACACATTGTGGTTTTCAGAGACACCTTGCCAACAAGAAATCTATGCTAATAGCTATGTTCTGTGATCAAACACTTTTACTTAGTGCAAACAATTTTGCATTGCAAGATAAAAATCAAGATCATATCATATCTAAATAAACATAACATATCAGAACAAGGCTCTGAAAAGAGAGCAACATAAAAGCAAGGTATTGTGGATGAGTGGAAATGGAAATCAAGTGATTCTTTTAAAACTTTGGGCCTGACTCTCTATTCTGCTACACCAACTTTACATCAGTTTGATTCCTTTGAAGTTAATGGAATTGGTCTGGTGGAATGGAGCACAGGATCTGTTTATACAAATGAGCCTTTTGACGCTCTATGCCTTTACACTTGGCAGGTCTTAAAAGTAGCAGTTAATCGCTACTTTTTCTTTTCAATTTGCCTTTCTTTCAAAAAACAACAAAGTTTTCAGTGAGCAACTGGAAAAGTAGATAATTTAGGAATGTCACCAGCATGGATATGTCATTCTAAGAGACTGACTTCAATGGTGGTCAGGATTAGTTTTGCAATTGACTTCAATGGGTCCAGAATTTCACTCACCATTTTGCAGAATACAGAAATAGCCTCCCTTGGGTCCGGCTGTTTTTTTCATGACTCAGAAGCTGTTTAGATAGAGCAAAAGAAGTTTCTGCTAGACAGCGATAGGCTCCTTGGAACCAATTTAGCGCCACTTGTCCCCATTTTATAGCAATGGAGCTTCAAAGACTTCAGAAACGATCCACGGGATTTTTTCCATACAAGTGAGACAAAAGGATCAGGCCCCAGTTTGTCAAGCGACCATTCTAAATGGATTTCTTTTCCTTTTAACATTTGTTTGTCCCCTTGTGGACTTTACAAATCCAGTTTTAAAGTTCAAGAAGCTTCAGTGACAGAACTTTTTAAGACCCGATTTTCAGAAATCGGTGGTCTGTTTCTCTTCTCATCGCAGTGTAAAGCAGGAGTAAATCCACTGAGGTCACCAGTGTGAAATCAGTGTAAATGAAAGGAGCAAAAAGACCAAGGACCTCACTAAAATTATTCAATTATACATTAGAGTGTTGATTAAAAATTACTTAACAATTGAATCCAGCTTGAAACTACACTGGTGAGGGGTAAAAAATTCTCCTCTCATGCTTTCTTGGCAGTGCATCAGATTCAGTTAATTGCACACAGTCTTCAAGTACGTGCGTATACTTAAATCTAGTGCAATATTTGAGAACTACTCACATCGCTGGAGAATGTGCATACGTATTAAATAGTCTTTATTTTACAAAACCAAAGCTATGCCTCAGTCTAAAAAAAAAAAAGGAATGATTAAAAGACAATATGGCAAATATTAAAGTCCTCTGTGGTACTCATTTACAGTTGGACTGGACTATATACTGTAGGGAATAATGCATTAGCCCTGGGAAGGAAGGGAAGAGATAAACCAATAGATATTTTCCAACTCTAATTTATAAGACTATTGGAGACTGCTGTGTGTCATTTTGCAATGGTTCCTTGTTTTATTTTTAACCAGGATGAAGATTCCTTATGCTAACAAAGAGCAGCTGCCACGTATGTTCTTAGGTATCTATTTTGAAAGCCTCTTTGCAGCGTCTAGACTGTAGCCAAGATAGAACTATTCACTCTCCCATCTGGAAGTGTGCACCATCGGGAAACTGGAGCCGCTTTGATAAAGAAGCACTGAAAGGAGAAGCCACATAATCCCAACTCCTAATGCTTGTTGCCTTGATTTAACACCCAAATAATTTTATATATATTCATGTTTTTTGTTGTTTTTTAAATGACTGTGGTTAACAAATGCACTCCACACTATACAGCATGCCTGCCTGTGACTTTGGAAAACCACTCCAAAGTGGGAGCAGACAAAAAAAATCAAAAACAGCCCATTCAACCAAGCCTATAAAAACAAAGAATGAGCAAGACAGACGGTACAGAGACAGAACTTTACACAACGGGGAATAGGAGGAGGAGACAATCCAGAAGAAACTTCTCTGTCTGAACAGATGAGCCAAACAGATAGAGAAGTGACAAACTCATTTATGTTTTAAGTTTGCTATATATGGACATGAGTCTTTCAACTGATGCTTGTTTGAAATTTAGCCTTCTAATCTTTCTCCCAATCTGATGATGTGCTATTGATATGAAAATTGCTCCACATCTCCAAAGGGAACCCTCTTTCTGAGGCTGTGTCTACCTTATTCTTTTTATAAATATCTTCACTGTTACTGTAGCACTTGTGCAAAGTGGTAGAGGAAAAAAGAGGCTAGAAGGCACTAGAACAAGTACCATATGTCAAGGCTGTTTTCCAGAGCAGTAGATTGAAACTGTCTAAGGAAACAAGCCATAATTTTAAGTTTCCACTGTCTGTCTTACAAATCTAATAATCAAACTGCTACAGTAACTAAGTAATAATGCATAATTAATATCAGTGTTTTTCAGCTTCATAACTAACACTAATAAATGCTTAGCACTGCTGATAGGAACATAAGTAGTAATTTTACCGAAGGAGTAAACTGAGACAGACATTAAGTGACTTGCTCACTCTCCCCCAGAGGTAGGATTAGAACCCAGTCATACTTGTGCACAACCACAACTCACCTTAATTTGTCTCTCAGTTTCACCATTTGTAAAATACGTGGTGCTCTTAAGTACAAATTTGAATAAACATGATCAACACATTATATTCGTGTTAGACCTGAAAAAGAAAACTACAACATCACCAACAGTAAGGACAGCAGAAACTGAGCCAAAGATAAAGCCAGGAGCTGCATTTCCTCTAAAGCCTTGGAAAACTTACACCCCAACATATTGCAATGGCCTAATTACCCCATATATAGCAAGAAGTTCCAAATCCCGCTCTTCCAAGATGCTTTAAATCTGCTGTAATGTGAACAACATGCCTGTGAGTTACAAATCTTTCTTGTGCTAGTAAAAAATAAAGTCAACTACAAGCTCAGTGGAAAGCCAAGTAATTCAACACTGGTTGTCAAATACTGCAGCCAGCAATACAAATACTGTATTGTCAGTAATTCATACCAAGCAGGCACATTTCCTATCACTAATGCATAATTCATGAGGACAATTATGGGGATGGGGAGAAACAACACACACCATCTGCTGATATCTACCCAAACCCACATTTGAGCCTTTCACCACCACATAATTATTTATTTTACTAGACAATGAAAGAGATATAAGAGCAGCGCAAACATTTACTTTACATCCTGTCAGCCAACTTTTTTTCCCCCCTTCCCCATCAATTTAAGAATGAGTTTAGGAAATAACAAACTAGACTGACAGCCCTGGACATTTCCTATACTTTACGTATTTTCCTAAAATGTCCTAATTAGAGCTCCCATCAGCGACAGCAATAGTAAAAGAACTTGACAGACAAGTTCCAGTATTTTAACGATGTGTCCACATGTCAGAACAAGGTTAGACAATATGGTAGCTAAAATGCAGGTGGGCTGACCTATACTAGTCTTCCCACCAATGGGGGTGTACCGATGGGAATTTTAGGAGAAATAAGACTAACATAGGCACCCCCATCATGTTCTAACCCTGATGGTAGGATTTCTTTCAAATAAGGACGGTGGTCTTCCGGACGTAGACTCAAGAGATCTGGACTCTGGTCTCAGCTCTGCCACAGACTATGTACACTTGAGCACATCACTTCACTGGGCCTCAGTATTCCCTCCCCCCTTTGTAAAATATGGGTAACACTTCTCTATCTCACAGCAATACTGCAAGCATAAACTCATTCATGTCTATGAGATGCTTAGATGCTACAAAACTAACTAGATATACATGCATGGTAACCATCTGTACTCCAAGTACATAAAATACTATTTAAAGAGGCACCGTATCACACGGTTCAAAATATAGTACAAAATAAAGCATACCAGACCATATGATCATTTGCTTGCTTACTGCTTGAAAGTGTACTTCCAGTGATCAGAGAGTTCTGAAATAGCTCCATCTTGGACACAGGCAGCTGGATATTATGTATGCAAATAAAGGATGTGCCTTACTATATAGGCAGGTAACCCTACATCTAAGCAAACAGAGCAACTTGGGTTTCCAAACCCATTCAGTCTTTAGCCTCTGCTGAGACTGCCAACTAGTGCTAATTGTGACTGTGGCTTTTGAGGCAGACATCTGAGTCACCAAAACTGCCACCTCCAAGTCATTTTATGTAGGCAGCTTAATAGCCAGCAGATTTTAAAGGCTTTTGGTCACGATAACCTGGGCTGGATCTGAACCACTGATCTAGGTGTGTTGATGTATGTTCTTATCCTGCAGCTGTAAACACTGTACATTAGCACTGCTTCACGCCCCCCACCACCAAATCAGATAAAGTGAAAAAGTCAATTTTTCCCCCCATTTTCTTAGCAGCTCTACTGTATACAAATATTAATTTTTGCATGCATTTTTCATGGATAAAATATGTAGTAGTGTTACCAGTTCTATTCTTGGAAAAGCTACCTGTAATCTATATTAAATTTTAATGGCTTAGTTCTCTCTCAGTAGATTCCCTAACCAAATAGATTTACTATAGCAGTTCAATGAAACAGGATCTCTGAAATACGATAGGCAAACAGCTCATTTCAACCAAAGTAAATACAGGAGGATATTTACAAAATCCATAGTAACCCAGGTCTTTTCTTCATTATATACCTTGGCCAAGAGTTAGTTATTTGTTTCTGTTTTGATGTTCCGGGGGGGAGAGGGGGGGCTGGTTTTTAAATGACCAGTGATTTTGGATGCTTCAGTTTCTGGTGCCCAACTCATAACATCATAAAGGGATGAGCAGGGAACGGAGCTTACAACTTTCTGAAAATCTGGCCCCTGGAAGTTAGGCACCCAAAAAAGTTACTGCTCATGTTACAAAAATAAAAGAACAACTTGGCCAATATTGAACACTTTCAATTTTGGATGATACAGAAGGTTCCACCTGTGTGGAATTTTTGCTTCCAACCTCAAGATGTTTTACAAACATCATCCTATGAGGTAAGTACATTTCTATTATCCCCATTTTACAGATGGCAAAAAACTGAGGCAGAAGTTCAATGAGTTGCCCAAAGTCACACAGTGAGTCAGCACCAGAGCAAGGATTAGAAATCAGGAGGTCTGACTCAGTCTTGTGCTGTCTTTAGACTTCATATTTCTTTAGTCAATTAAAATAAACGTCAGTATTTTAAAATATGTGAAACAACATAAAGAACCTCATTTCAAAACTAAAATTGCAACCAAGTATTCAAATGAAAGAAAAAACTTCTTACAACTAAATCAAAAACTTGCGTTCATGATCAGTACATTTTTCTTGTTAAAACTTTTAAATGAGCCAAAAATCAATTAACCACATCATCAATAAACATTTCAGCAGCAAATCCCTTTAAAATAAGTCAACCACTAGGATTTGAACATTGTAGCACTGAGGAAGTTACACGGATTGCTTTTTAAAAAGGAAAGGGAAAGTGTGTTTACACAAGGTGTGCTGCTTAACACTGATTTTTGGTGAGCAAGCAAGCAGTGCATGCACTAGAGATAAAAATGAAGCTAGACTATGCTCTATATAACTCACAATGGTGACTGACTGCATAGTTTCCCATGAGAACACATTGAGGAGTTGCAGCCAAGAAAACAATTAATAAATCATATGGGCAAGCAACTCTCCATTCAACCTCAGCTAGGACTTGAGTGCCCTGTCAGAGTGATCAAAACTGCTTCTTAGGTTTTTAGATTTAGTTTGACTCAGCTAATTAAGTAACAAGATCCAACGAGGTGGACATTTCTCTATATATAATGCTTGGAAATTGGAAAGTAAGTGGCCAGAGGCTAACCTGACAGCTGTTAACCAAATAACTGGCCAGAGCTTCCATTAAAGAATTTGTCAGAAAATCTAAAAACTCCCTTGGCAGATTTTCAAAGGTCCCATTAGAAATTTTAAGGAGATCCATTCTGGTTAGACATTGTATTCTAGTTTGTGTAGAAGTCATTAATAAGTAGCTTTTAACTCAGATCACATGAACAGGAGTAGAGACGGAGAAAGAAAGATACACGGTCTTATTTGATGCATGTTAAAATGCCTCCTCGTCAAATAAATACCAAAGTGACTGATTTTTTCATACAACAGTGCATGGCCAGTGTTTTCAATGTTTCCACTTATTTTGGGTGTCCCATATAAGGTACCAAGAAACTAAGCACTTCCAGATACTGTTACTTCAATAGGAGTGTCAAGTGTTCAGGAACTCTCGTAGATCAGTCCTTCAAGTTGGACACCAAAATTAGTGGACACTTGAAGATTTTGGCCAAGTCTATTATACTCAGTGTGGAGATACAATCTCTCAAAAGGGAAACTATACCTATATGTAAAAGTTCCCTTTTCCACTCCACCAACAAGATTTCATGGAACAGCAGGACCAAAGCAAGAAACGGTCAACATGTGCCAATCAGGGAGGAGGAACAATCTTGATATGAAAAAGGTATATCTTCAAATTTATTTTAATTTATTTTTAATTACTCTGGACTATGTTAGAAAGTGAAGGCTATCAATGAGAAGGTAGAAAATGAAAGCGTGGGGCTGCCTCTTTAGGGGGAAAAGCCCAGCTGCATCAGTGCCTCAAACTTGCTGAAGCAATCCAGAAACCCTAACATGCTCCAAGGGAGATTTCTGATGCAAAGTTTGATCAGTGTCTACAAAGAGCATTCAGGATTGCGCTAGCAACGGGACAGTGCATGGATCTTTTGGTCATCCTGCCAGCCCTTTAACACAGTTTTCTTTGGCACTTTGTTGGGGCTGCCTTGAAAATGAAGTTCAGTCCAATCTTGAAGACCTGCCAAGTTGTTAACTGCGTGGATTTCAATTCCTTTCCCTCCCCCCCTTTTTTTTGGGGGAGGGGGGGTGGATGGGAGGAGTTGGTTTGGTTCCTGAACTTTATATTCTCTGTTCATGGTTCTAGACTCAGACAGAAAACAGAAGGTTTCACCCTTCTATGGTAAACAGCTCATAGTTTGCTTTTTAGAGGTCAGTGACAGAAATACCCAAGGATTTATTTTCATGCTGGTCCTGCATCAACCATCCACTAAACTGATTCAATTACACTCAGCTTAAACAGAGGAAAATCTCTCCATTTAAAAACAAAGACAATAGCTAGACAAAATTGTTTTTAAACAAAGACTACTTTAACCTTTTGCTGCAACTTCAATACCAATTTTAATTATGAAAGAACGCGACTAGAATGGGCAAAATATCAGTTATATGGTGAATTGACTGATCCGCTACCATTTAAATCCTACAATACTTTGCAACATCACGCAAAACTCATATTCTGTTCTCTGTAGGTTCTTATAGTTCCCTCATCACACTAATATCCATACACCTTCCAGGAGTGTTGTGACGGGTTTAACATTTTTTACTTATGGTTTGTTCTCTCCCTCATCCTCTTCCTGGAGTAGAACTGTGTGTGTAGTATAGTGTTTTGTTTTGGTGATTTTTTTTTTTTTTTTTTTTTTTTTTTTAAAAACACCCAGTTTGAGTGGAGGGCAATCAAAACACTTTCTGTAGCTGCTTTTGTGAGTGATTTTTAACTGTGTCCAATGAATTTAATGGCATTCTTTTTAAATTAACTGATTAAATAATGAGTGCTGCTGGACTCCAGGATTTCCATCAAGAATAGTATGCATTTTGTAAGCCCTGTGTGGGTCTTGATCTCAATATCTAAGTGGTCTCTCCATGCACTGTGTTTTTGAACAATTGAAAAGATTCTCATTTTCCTAATGCCAAGACCTTGATAAACCGAATTTGTGTCTTGCCACTGCACAGATCATAGCAATTTATTTTACTTATTATCCCTCTAGATAAGCATAGCAATAAATTCTAGATGGCCCAGAATTCTGCAGCTAGATAGCCATTCCAAAACAGGAGGACATATAACACACCTCTTAAAGGCACTGACTTTGGGTTCCAATTAGACAGCACGTTAGTTGTAATACCGCGTGGTTCCACACAATCCCCAATATTGCATAATTCTGAGTTGGGCTACCTGACCAATTTGTGCTCTTGATATGAGACTTGTTAGCTTTTCTACTTGTCATAATACTACAGGAATACATTGCCCCTGATGTTTATTCTTCTTTCTGCAATAAGTTTCCTGTGGAGGTTAAAAATGCTGAGTCCAGTAACAAATCTTGTTTTGAGGAGATAATATAGTTTGTAATGTCTAACAAAGTGATCTATTCTGCATAATTAACAATATTTTGCCTGCTCTAGCACCTTTCATTTCTCTCTCTCTCTCTCACACACACACACACACACACACACACACACACACACACACAGTGATAGGTAACTATTTACCCCATTTCATAGATGGTCACAGAGATGAAATAACTTGTTCAGGGATGCACAGAGTCAGTAGAAAAGATGGGAAGAGAACAGGGTAGATAAAAATTGATTAAAATAAATCAGATTTTTTATTTAAATTAACTACAAGGTTTACTTTAAAAAAACCACACCCATTCAAATTAAATTTGAAATTATAATAAAT
The DNA here is from genome assembly GCF_013100865.1 of Trachemys scripta elegans. Classification (NCBI taxonomy): domain Eukaryota; kingdom Metazoa; phylum Chordata; order Testudines; family Emydidae; genus Trachemys; species Trachemys scripta. Next base: position 79,581,802 of record NC_048301.1, read on the forward strand.
TTAGGCCTTAACATAGGTTGTTATCTATTAAAACCATGTAAATTAATTACAAAAATAATATGAAGCAGGACACCTTTGCTGCCAAGTTTTAAAGAAAGTCAAACCACGGAACTAGTGGAAGTCACTGGCTAAGCACCAGGAATTAGTTTAAGTGCTAAATCAGCTTTTGACGGCAGTAACCTCTTCTGCAGGTGCAGAGAGAATATTTTCTTTTCCGTTTATTCAACAAGTTCATTTCAGTGACATTCATTCAAAGTCAAGTAACCAACTGGGAGTTGAGAAAGCAGGAAAGCTTTTTCCCCCCTCCATCAATATATGAATAAAAATAATGTGAGAATGCAATCTACTAGTTTCAAAATCTTAAAGGTCATGGTGACCAGAAACAAACAGATAATACCTCCTTAGTTTAATAAATCAATTAGTTTTAAATTAAAAACACATTGTTAAAAAAAATCTTACAGTAAATTTAATAAAAACATTAAAATGCTGTTTTTGTACATTTTTAATTGAAATTCTGTCCAAGCAGAGCTTGACACAAAATAAGTAAAAAAATTCTTCAGTAAATAATGCATCATCATCCATTTTCCAACATAATAAAAATGTACAAATTAAGAATGTGAATAAATGTAAGTTAATATATCTCCAACGGCCAGTGATGGGACACTAGTTGAGGAGGGCTCTGAATTACTACAGAGAACTCTTTCCCAGGTGTCTGGCTGCTGGGTCTTGCCCATATACTCAGAGTCTAAATCAGGGGTCCCCAACGCGGTGCCCACAGGCACCATGGCACCCGCCGGGGCGTCTAAGTGAGCCCGTGCATCTGCTGAAATGCCACCGAATTTCAGCGGCGACGCCTCTGGATGATGCTGCTTGTTGGCGGCATTTCGGCGGATGCTCGTCCGCCGCCACGGTCGTCCGTGGCTCGTAGTCTGGCACCTGCCAGACGAAAAAGTTTAGGGACCACTGGTTTAAATCATGGGTGGGCAAACCTTTTGGCCCACGGGTCACATCTGGGAATAGAAATTGTATGGTGGTCCATAAATGCTCACAATTTGGGGTGTAGGAGGGTGCTCCGGGCTGGGACTAAGGGGTTCAGAGGGTAGGAGGCTATGGTGTGGGGGGTGGGGTAAGGGTTCTGGCTGGGGATGTGGGCAGTGGGGCTAGGGGATGAGGAATTTGGGGTGCAGGAGGGTGCTCTGGGCTGGGATCAAGGGGTTCGGATGCCGGGAGAGGGATCAGGGCTGGGGCAGGGGGAGTTGGGGTGCGGGGAGAGGCTCAGGGGTGCAGGCTCCAAGTGGCGCTTACCTCAAGCAGCTCCCAGAAGCAGCAGCATGTCCCTACTACGGCTCCTATACTGAGGAGCAGCCAGGCAGCTCTGTGCACTGCCTTGTCTGCAGGCACCGCCCCCACAGTCCCCATTGGCCGTGGTTCCCAGCCAATAGGAGCTGTGGGGGCGGGGCTTTGGGCAGGGGCAGAGTGGAGTCCCCTGGCTGCCTCTACATGTAGGAGCCAGAGGGGGGACATGCCACTGCTTCTGGGAGCCACATGGAGCAACCCCAGACCTCCCCAGTGGGAGCTCGAGGGCCAGATTAAAACAGATGGCGGGCCAGATCCAGCCCCCGGGCCGTAGTTTGCCCACCCCGGTCTAAATGATCATCATATTTGGGGTCGAGAAGAAATTTTCCCCATGTCAGATTGGCAGAGATCCTGGAGGGGTTTCACCCTCTCCTGCAACATGGGGCAGGGTCACTTGCAGGTTTAAAGCAGTGTAAGTGGTGGACTCTCTATAACTTGAAGTCTTTAAATCATAATTTGAGGACTTCAATGACTCAGCCAGAAGTTATAGGTCTATTATAGCAATGGTGGGCAAGGTTCTGTGGCCTGCAACGTGCAGAAGGTCAGGCTACATGATCATTATGGTCTCTTCTGGCCTTAAAGTCTATGACAGCGAGGGGCAAACTACAGCCTGCGGGCCACATCCAGCCCGCAGGACCCTTCCCTCTGGCCCCCAAGCTCCTGCCAGGGAGTAGGGTCAGGACAGGCTTGCGGAGGAGCCAGCCCAATTCCCCGACCACACAGTGAGCAGGGTGGAGGCTACCCCCTGGCCCCTCCCTTTCTGCTTCCCTTCCCTCCCCTCCCTGCCTCCCTTGCAGTCACAGTTCCCCTAGGTCTGGCGGTGCTGCCAGGGGGCAGGGAGCAGGGGGAGTGGGCTGCAGGGAGGCGGTCAAGGGTCCTGGGCCCTGCTGCCAGGGATGGGACAGAGCAAGCCGGGGCCCCCCCTCCACCTCCAGCATGCTTGGCCCCTCTACCCAGCAGCCAAGCCCAGACTGGGAGTGAGCCCTGCCCGACTGCCAGGGAGAGCAGCCCAACGAGCAGGGGAAACGCACAGGGAAAGGACTGAGCCCCTCTTTCCCCCACCCCACGTTACGGAGAGCAGGGAGGGTTGGATAGGGGGCCCCAGGGGAGTGGTCAGGGGGTGGGGAACAGGGGGAGGATGGTCAGGGGCGTTTGAATAGGAGTCCCAGGGGGCAGTCAGGGTGGGGAGCGGGGGGGGGGGGGGGGGGGGGGGGGGGTCCAGGGAGCTGGATAGGGGGCCAGGCCACACCTCACTGTTTGGGGAGGCATAGCCTCCCCCAGCCTTCCCTACCTGGCCCTCCATACAATTTCTGTATCCGATGAGGCCCTAGGGCCAAAAAGTCTGCCCATCCCTGGTCTATGGAGTAAGCTATATAATTGCTTAGATCAGTGGTTCCCAAACTGGGGTTCATGAACCCTGGGGGTTCACAAAATGTTACAGGGGGTTCTCGGGGAAACATTCCTTAATGGCAGACAGAGCTGTCCCTAGGGATCCCAGACAGCATGGGGTCAGCAGCCCGGAGCCCCTGGACTTCCAAGAGCTAAGCAGATCAAAGCAAGCATATCTATCACACTGAGGAGATTTAAACTTCAAGACTCCTTATAAGCAATGGAAAGGGACGTGGACATTTTTTTTGCTGTTTTTAAAATTAAATAGGCAGCTAGTATTGTTTTTAAAATTATTATGAAGAACAAGTTTAAGCTTTGTTGTAATGTGCACTGTTTGCCTGGACTACTCAAGCCCTGAATGCTTATGTAGGAGGAACTCTGAGTTGGCTTCTTAAATACCTTCATGCTGTTTCAAATCTGATACTCCTTGATGAAACATAGGAGCCTTGTCTTGTAACAGGCTTATTCAAAGTGATACAAGCTACGGAAGTGAGATCTTGGAAGAGTGTTGCCGTTTTCATAATGTAATAAAAATAGTGTAATTATAAATAATAATAGTGTGTAATAAGCATGTCATAAAAACAAATTTTATATTTCCAAGATCACTGCTATTATAATTTATACTCCGGTAAAGGAGAAAATCCCTGGAAATATTCATTTTTAGGAGGGGGTTTGTGAGACTTGACATTTTAGTGAAAGGGGTTCACAGGGTGTTAAAGTTTGGGAACCACTGGCTTAGATAAATGTACATATCATCCTGGTTAGCAAAAAGAAGCACCAAATTTAGAGTAAAGGCTAGTAGTTGCAAATCAATGTTTTAATAGAGAATCAACCTCTCTTTGGAAAAAAAAAAACCCCTAAGTAGTACAAATGCAAAATACAATTAAAATTCATTATTTAAGTCAAGGTTTTCTACTTGCTGATTTAAATCACGAATGAATAGCAGATTTAACTAAAGCAATTTAAATCAATTCAGAGAATCCAGGAGCCCTGACTTCCATCCCCCTTTGCTCTAATTAGACAATGCCCTACCTGTTGATGACTACTAAAAAGAGATATTACCAAGGTCCATGGAGCCCAAAACATGGACCTACAGAGTGAGCTTATAAATCAGAACAAGCAAGTACTGAGATACAAAAGGGAACAAGAAAAAAGAAATTCAACAAAATAAAATAATCTGATAGATTTCCATTCATATGCATCTGCTCTTGAATTTTATTGGCCAAAGAAATACAGATCCTACACAAATTGAGAAATGGGGTGCATGCAGATCCCCTACAATTGAGGGGAGGGGGAAGAGGGGAAAAACAGAGCCCCTGGCATAGGGGGAAGGGATATGGGGAAATCCTGCAATGAGGAGGAAGGCCAGAGATGAATTTACAGTGGCCAAGGCACAAAATAATTGTTATGAACCAGTTCTACCAGTAGGGACAGTGTTTCTAGAGGAATGACTAACTTGAAGAGTGGTTTTGCATCCATAGGATTATTATTATTTGTACCACAACAGCACCTAGGGGCCACAGCTGAGATCAAGGCTCCATTGTGTTAGGAGCTGTATAAACACATTGTAAATAAAGAGCCCCTGGCCCAGAAATTTTCTAATCTAACAGGTAAGACAAACATCAGTTAGCAGGAGAAAGAGGGGAAGGAACCCACCCAAGGGCAAAAGCAGATCAGTTATGCAGCCAGAAAGAGAACCAAGCTCACTCAGTCCCAGTCCAGTGCCCTATCCATGGGACCATGCTCCTGCTCTTGAATTTCCATCTATGAGGATTCTGCATGCAGTATGCACAACTCCACAACAAATACTGATAAAGCTCACAATCCTTCCATCTCCCCCTCTAAATTAGGAAAATTCTCCAAAGCAGGAGGCAGCATGAAGGAAGGACCAAACTCTATATAAGGACTAGAACTAGAAAATTAAATGAACCTTAGCGGCCCGAGTTCACATGCTTTAATCTTAAAATGGACCTACAGTGTACACACCCCTGATTATTGCAGTGACATGCCACCTGCAACAGAGACTGAAACAAAATACTCTGGCAAACATTAAGTGAGAATTGACTTTTCCCTCTCTGGACTGAGCTATTCCACAACATGCTGACAAAGGCATCAAGTTTGACCGGTTCCCAACTGGTGCAGTTTTGTTTCCATTTAGAATCATAGTTTCGTAAAACAAACAGATTTCCAGAAACATTGTTTATGAAAACTGAAAACCCGTATTTCAAGACAGACCCTCTCAGAGGACAATTTGCCTATGAAATAGCTTCACTAGAGTAGACCTTCAAAGGGAGGCCTAACAAAGCAAGCTCCCAGGTGGAAAAATACTAGTAAAAACTGAAAAAACACATTCCTTTTGCCTCTGCTGAAAGACAATATATTATACCATAATAGCATGTTTAATCCAAGATTACAAACAATTCACAAGTTTTAATAAATTAAGCTTTACAGCCTGCCGTGTGGTGAGAGGAAGTATTGTATACATTTTATATCTTGGTAAACTGAGGCTGATGGCAATTATGTGACTTGCAAAAGGACACTCAGGACTTCTCCAACTCTGTCACTTACTTCATGTCAGATATATCATTTAAAAGGAAACCCATCATTTAAAACTGACTTCACTTGACATATTTGATTGTTATCTTGGCAAAACTGTGACAGAACATGCCAAAAAAGGGATTAATTTTCCTTGGGTAACTCAAGAATGGTTTTTAAACTTAGACTTTTGGCTTCTTTCTTCTCCTCCACCTTCAAATGACTGATGCTGAAGTTTCAAGTCAAACTTCGGAAAATGTCACTTTAAACACATGCAGCAAGCTGCTTGTTTACGATAGCCAGGACAACATCAGCTTCAATCTGTGCCAGGCACAACTGAATAATGGCAACCTAGAGGGTCACTCACCAGCTCACAAAATTGATCATTTGGCCTGCCATGGAGAAGGCACTAAAATTCAGAGTACTGTTCTAATTACTACAGATTGCAGTCCAGCAACAGAATTCTCAAGCATGCCAGGGTACTCCATTCCTGCATAAACAGACAACATAACCACAGCAGGAACTTGTTAGAGTGAGACACTATTCTAGTGGAATTTGTTGGGTAAAAAATACATATAAATCTGTTTATAGGTGACAAATTAGGTTAATTTTGCATCAGGTCCTCCTAGACAGCAGCCCTAAATTGCCACAGAGTTGCAGCTGCACCTCAATTGTACCGTTTTGAAAATGTAAGATATGCCACACCAGATCAGTCCATCAACTCCCATATCCCACTGCCTCACAGTGGCCAATATCTGATGCTTCAGAAGACAGACTGCCCCTTCCCCATCAATATAGCTAGTCAATTATGCAGTGCTAGCTATGAAGACAAGCATTTCCTTCCTGGTTTTACTGGTGCTCAGTTTATGTCCAGAAGCATGACACTGAATTACATTTGCCCCATTAGACATAGGTACATATGTTACAGCATTCTCATAAAGTTATCCAGCTTCTCTTTTTAATTTAGCCACCATATTGGACTTGATAATCTCCCACTGCACCAGACAACAGATTGTGAAGTTATTTTTTCACACGGCGTATAATCAATGTTACCTGCCAGCAATTTCATCTTGTGCTCCCTTCTTCTCATAGTACAGTAAAGATAAACCTTATTCCTTGTCTTTCATAAGTAAAAGTCACCCTATCGCATTACGCCTCCTCTTCATACCAAGGTTCCTTGCTGCAAACTCCAGCCCCACAATCCTTTGCAGCTGGATGCAAGCTACTGTAGCACAATCATCCTGATTCCAATGACAAATTTCCAATGCCTCTGTGGCTGCTCATAGCTTTTCCAGTCAGCGGAAATTGACGTGACTGGTTAAGTATCATTGCTGCCATTCAAAACCCCTGAAGCGGCTGTGAAATTGACAAAAAGAGCATCAATTACAATCTACTGCTGTTTAGAAAGTCTATTTGCAAGGATGGAGTCAGGGACTGAAGCTATTCAGAGGCACCCACCCTCAGTTGGGAAACACATCCTTTCTGGCTGCTAGGAGGCTCTTGTTGGGGACAAGAGGGTGGAGAAGATAAGTTCATTTTCCCTTCCAGCAGCCCAAAAAGTAGGGGAATAACAATTTAGATAGACAGAACCTAGGTGGTCTTCAAACTTCAGATTCCCAATAGCCAGCCTTTAATATGAAAGGCATTGCCCTCAAGCAATGTTTAGGAACGCCACCTTGATAGAAATTCCAATACCCACGGAAAAAGATTCTCTCTCTCACCAACAGAAGTTGGTCCAATAAAAGATATTACCTTACCCATCTTGTCTCTCTAATACCCTTCCAAGCAGTTGAAATAGGGCTTCTCAGTAGCATGTTGCCTTTCAACTACTTCCTATCCTTCATATCAGCCTTTGGCTTGCAGATTTATTTCTTTGGCAAATATTTCGAGCTCTGTTGCAGCACTTATTCCTTCTTTCCCACCAGCATGTTTGAGCAGGTGGCTTCTTGACTTGTACACAGTTACTGTCAGAATCTTTGTGAATTTCAAGACTCAGAAATTTTAATAGGATGGCACCAAGGAGTGCAAATATAATTTAAAGTCCATTCCAATGTTTTACAGAATAGAGAGAACACATTTCAGAGACTACCATGTATGATTTTGTCCTCGTCAGCCAGGACAGTGAATAGGGATAACATTCACAAAAGTACTCCCACTCCTCTTCAAGTTATTATTTGAAAGCGACTTTCTATAATACTTATGACTTCCGTATATCTTTTAATGTAACTACTCAAGACAAACAGAGGATTCTAGATATTTGGTGGAGAAGGAAAATATGTGGCAATACGATAAAGATGTAAGGGCTAGTCTACCATATGCACTACATGGGATTCTCAGCCACAAAATTCCCCACTTAAAATAAATAAATAAATAAATCTCTGTGCAGTGCCTTGAAAGTCAGTACACATCAAAACCAACCTAAGCAAATGTTTTACATTTGTGTAATTGTGCACAAGTGTTCTAAGTTAATCTGCACTGTTGAGTTTAATACGCATTAATGTCACATTTTACTTGCTAAGCAAGTCTCTGGTTGTGTTTTACCGAGTTCCCAAGTGCACAAATGTCTGCAATGCTAAATTTGTGTGCACATGTTTTGAGTTTGTTCACTGGCAGTACTCTGCTGATTCCAGCAGCATTAGCTATGGTGAAAGGGGAAAAAAAGAGTTAAAGACAGGGCCTGCTCAGTACTCAGTCAGTTGACTACATTTTAAGTAAACATGCATATCATATGTAAAGGTTGTTCAACAGGGAAGTCGTAAAATTGGAACTTGGCATCTAAGACTGGACACACAAGAATCTCAGTTGTGAATGGCATTCTGACTTTCCAGCTGTCTAAGGTTTTTCACATTTCCAAGACCTGCATCATATCAACAGTACAGGTAGGCTTTACAGGGCTTTCTAGTATGAAAAACAAGAATTCTCCTCACTTGTTTTTTTCCCCCCCAAGTTTACACTTAACCCTGAAAAATATGATCAAAGGGAACTCTACATTTACCTATACTAAGCACCAGTGGTTCATGCAATCTCTGATCATTTGCTCTTCTCAGCAGGAGAAGAAACACTGGATTAAAAACCAATGATTTTACATCTAGACTTGCTTGAAGAGGCCTAAAACATCCAGATAGAACACACCACAGCAATAGACAGGATCAAAATTCAGGTACAGCTAATTCTTCATTTAGGCCTCATCTACACAGCTATACTAGCTATACAGGTATAACCCCCTGTGTGGACACTCATTTCAGTTTAGCCTATGCAACTTGGGAAGGAGTTTAAGGCCGTGGCTACACTCGAAACTCCAAAGCGCTGCAGCGGGAGCGGTCCCACGGCAGCACTTTGAAGTGTGAATGTGGTCGCGCGCCAGCGCTGGGAGAGAGCTCTCCCTGCGCTGCAGGTATTCCACCTCTATGAGCGGATTAGCTTACAGCGCTGGGAGCCGTGCTCCCAGCGCTGGGGTACTGTTTACACTGGCGCTTTACAGCGCTGTAACTTGCTGCGCTCAGGGGTGTGTTTTTTCACACCCCTGAGCGAGAAAGTTGCAGCGCTGTAAAGCGCCAGTGTAGCCGTAGCCTATGCTAAATGGAAAAAGCCACTTTTCTACCAGGATAAGAGCGTCCACGTAGGAGGTTATAGCTGTATAATCAGTAAAACTTTCCCATGTAGAGAAGACCTAAGAGTGTCTACACAGGGCGTTACACCAGTTTGACTACACTGGTTTAAATTCACATTCTAGATTATACTGAAAAAACAAAACCCCATAACCTTTCCTCTGTAGATAAGGCCTTATCTGATCAGAAGCAACATTTGGGCCAAGTACATGACTTTATAGATTAAGATTTGTTTTGCTAATCTTCACTGACACAATCAAAGTTTACAGCCATTCTTGCAAGCTCTCTGGAACAAGAACTTAAGTCAACCATTCATAAATTTACTGGGATTTCTATGCCCCCAGAATTTCCAAGTTTCCCTTACCTGAATACCAAAAGATAGCATGTTATGGAACAGCCACTTTAAACCAATTATCAAAAACTAAAATTCAAGAGAAGACTAGGGGCTAGGAAAAAAGGCATCCTCCCTGTGGGAAGCCTGCAGGGGAGTCAATATAGAGAGAGGAAGAACCATTTACCAAAAACACAAAAAACAAAGATCCAATATTTTGCTCTTCAAAAGAAAATCTGAACACATTACAGGTATTCTAAAAAAATATTTTTAGAAAGCTCTTTGAATGTTAACTACCATCTTACACCAACATAAACCAGAGGCTCCGGTTAAATAACTGAAGGGAAACTGTTGCACAGCCACCGTAGTGGATTTATGCAGACTACAGACAGAAATTTGAAGTACTAGTTCCAATAAGAAAGATCACTCTTATTTACCTCTGTGCTCATGAAGAAAAGGTAGGCATGAGAGCAGATGAGAAGGGGGGGGGGACGGGGGACCAGAAAAACAAAAACAAACAAAACACACAAAGAAAATGAGACTCATACTAATATGTTAGAACAAAACAGGCCCTTATTCTGCATGGCCCTCCATGGCCTCACACTGTTGACACACTGGCTATATTAGGAATATGACTGCTTTTAGTACATGGAGATATGCATATTACTAGGAGTAATTAAATTAGACAAATTTTTGCAACACTACCAGAGTAATGGCACATAACAACTGGATGAAGGCAATGTAGTTTAAATGTACACACCCAAGTGTTGTCTGAAGGTTTCTAAAAGATCAACTGCTGGGGCAACAATAATTAAGAAAAGGTAAGTCTGTGCAAAAACTACTCATGAGCCACAAAGTGTTACAAGTCTCAGGAGTTCAAAGAGCATATTGTTCCTTTCCTCATTTTTAAGGCTTCTTCTTAAAGAGGAAGAGTCCTTTACATGAGCAAGGATTAGCTGCAGGGTAGGTATTGGTAGCTAAGTGCAAACCACATCAATCCGTTTTATCAAGGAAGTTATGAAATTTGATAAATAACAGGTTTCACACTGATGACAGATGCTCTGAGAAAAATTAAGCATGATCTTCTGGATTTCACCCATTATGTGTCATCACTTCAGACACCCCATCACCAAGAAGCAATTCAGTAACAGACATGGCAACATGAAGCCCCGCCACTTACACCTCTACCAAAATACTCTGGAAAAGTGCCTGCTAAGATTATGTTGCAGAAATAATTTATACCTGCAGCATAGCTGCAAAAAGCATAATCAGAATAGAGACCTTGACAGACATATGCCCACCATGTGCAAAGCATTTTTACAGGTATGAATTTAGCAGCTACAGATCCATCTTTTATTTTTAATCCAACATCAAGTCATTCAGATACAATCAGACACTTGACCCATCCTCTGTACATGTTTTCACCTATTTTCCTAGCACAGCATTCTGGGCTATTCCCCAATAAGGTTTGCTGTTGGAACCTGTGATCTTCTAGTAAACATTAATCTAAACTTTAACCTATAACAGGCATGCTGAGTTATTACACTATTCACTGAACAGGTGGGCGACAGATTCCTACTCAAGTCAAAATGTCCCCTTCCCACACTTGTTAAGTAATTTGCTTTACCATGAGGGGCAGTGTAACTCAGAAGACCCAACTTCAATGCCCTGTTCCGACACAGGACTTCCTATGTGACCTGCGGCCACTCATTTAGGGGGAAGATATTTAAAAGCACCTAAGAATTTAGACACACAAGTCAACAGGATGTTGACCCACTGACTTGTGTGTTTAAATCCCTGACAATTTTGAATGTCTCCTCCTAAATCTGTCTCAGATCCCTATTCCTAAAATGGGAACAAGGCTATTGTGAGGATAAATATATTAAAAGTCTGTGACTCACTCTGATACTTTAATGGTTGCTGCCACATGAGGAAGACGCACACCTCCACTAGGTACTACCTTCAGTGATTAATTTGTAGTGAAAGAGGTGCCATGGCTCAAGCAATTTTTTTACATTCATAACTGACGCAGCAAGCCCAAAGATGCTGAGGCTATGAACTGCCAAGCCTAGATGTGCCAGGGCTGAGCCCTGGCACAAATTAAGCAATGACTACCTTCCATCTTTATGATGCTATAGCTCAAGTACTGCCAATACTTCTAAACCTGGAAAAACAGTAACACCCTAAGAAATCGCTTCAGTATCATATTATAATCAGCAATACAGGCACTGAACCAAATTCCTTTTCAGCAGGTCCATCTTGCTTGGTCTCATCATTCTGTAGGACATATCACGTGCAGGGTGGATTTGATTTAAATCAAATTGATTTAAAATCACTAGTCAGGAAGACTCGATTTAATCATGGTTTTCTACATAAAAGTGCATTCTTGTTGGTTATAACCTTAATACATATTCTTCACAACTCAGAAATAGATGTAGGTTTCATTTTTAGAAGGTACACACTATACATTTTCAAACAGTGATTTATTCTGAAAACTTTTCAGATTCGTTTTACAGCTATATCAGAAAATGAATGATTGTTTGGTTATTTCAGTTACCCTTTGGTAACTGAAGCAGATATTTATGAAGTCATTGGGAGGTGAACTATCTCCAATTCAACAGGTTAATCATTAATATTTAGAGGATTTTCTTGCCATGCTGTATTAGGAGGAGAATATCACTAGAGAGACATTTAAATTGTTTTATTTAACTAAAACAGCAATATTAAGTATCCTGGATTTTTTTCTTCAACAGCAAACATATCATATTTTTAACAAAACAAGCATATGTCCCTGACTTCTCACATTTATCTCCAGACTTCTTCTCCTTGTCCAGATCTATTCCGCCCCCAACAATCTTCTGTTCATTTAACTTTTTGAAACTTTGTACTTTTAGAGAGAGGTAAGGGATTGACTCTGGCCTGGTCTACACTGGGGGGGGGGGAGAAATGTTATCTCTGGAGACACAAAGCCACAGTTTGAGAACTGCAAAACTAAGCATCTCCGGTGGTATCTTCTAGACTGAGCACTGAGTCCCATTGGGTAGATGGAAAGATTAACCTAAATAATCTATACAGAAGTCCCTGGAACTCCATAAAATGGGGTCCCTAATCCATGAACTATTGGAACTCATTTACAAAACTTTTCTTCAACATGACATGAATATATTGTCTCATACCATAGAATTAGAATTTATAATCCCTATTCCATGATGAGATATCTCTGAGCTATAATGCATCTTAATTAAAACTCTCTAGAGAAGTTTTTTCCTCAAAAAGCTTTTTATCAAAATAATCTGATTTAAATAAAAAAAAAAGCTGATTTTTTGTTTGCTTTTTAAATCACTGATTTTTATCCACCCTGATCATGTGTTTGCCAGCCATACCATACAGCTTTAGGCTTTCAGACAGTAAGGTCTGTGGAACAGGGCCTTCAGTTGGCACTGCAAGGTACAGCATACAGTCATGGCCCTCTATAAAATGTGCCCAGGCTGGTTGGTATCTTGTTGCATGACGGCATGGCCCAGGCTGCTCTGCAATAGTGCCCACTAACAACATGCCATATGGACACAGGAGCAGCTTTATTCCTAACCTTACTGCATCCAAGGGCCAAACTCCAGAAGACAAATTCCTGACCTCTCTTCTCCCCTCCTTGCTCTCAACCCAAGGACTAGAGCTGCAGCTGCAAGCCACAAGTGACAGCTCGGGGAAACCACACCGGGTCAGCACAGGGGCCAAAGTAGCTCAGCCACCGACCCCAACTCCTCAAGGGCAGAAGCAACCTAGTCTGCTGGTTCCATGCATCCAGAAGTGAGGAGAAAGTCCTAGCTAAAGGGGTGGTCCAATGCCCACAACGCAGCCTGCAACACACGCCGCTCATGGGAGGAAACCCCCTGCCCATTGTGTACATACACCTTCCTCTCCTCTTGCTGGACCACACACAGCGCAGCAGGGAGGAGAACGCACTGCAAACAACAGCCCTTCTTCCCCCGCCCCAGCCTGGTGCATGGGGGGGGGAGAGCGGGGCAGCCTCCACTGCACCTCGCCCGCCCCAGCCTGGTGCACGGGGGGGGGGGCAGCCTCCACTGCTGCACACACACCCCGCTCCCCAGCCCGGTACGCACAGGGAGGGGGCGGTACCCACGGCCCCCTCCCCCCAGAGCCCAGTCCGCCCCTCCCTCGCGAGCCCGGGGAAGGAGCCGCTGCTGCCGCCCCGCTCGCCCTCACTCACCCGCCGAGCCCAGCAGCAGCCACAGCAGCCACATGGCCCCGCGCCGGCCGCTCCGCAAACTTTCCTTTCCGCCTGCTCCGTGCGCGAGCAAGTCTCCGCCCGAACCGGGCCCGGGCGGGGGGAGGGGGAGACGAGGGCGGGGCCGGGGGAGGGGCCCTCCGCGCAGCCACAGAGCGCAGCAGCCCCGGCCGGGACCCTGGCTGCGGGCCCGCCCACTCGGCTCCTGTGCCCGGTGCCCATCTCTCCCTCTTCCCCTGCTGGAGACCCTGGGGCGGAGATTCCAGCCCACGCATGCACCGGACTAGGGAGCAGAGGGTGTTGTTAATCCTGCACCCCAGCCGGCCACACAGCGAGGGGAGTTAGCATTGCATCCCGTTTCCTAGCCCGATGCATGTGTGGGTAGTTACCAGTGACTCCTGCTCCCCAGCCTGCTGCACACATGAGAGGATCATTACACCCTCTCCTCCCTTGCCTGGTGCATACACTGGCAGAGAGAGGTAACAGTGCATCTTCTCCCTGCCACTGCAACTTCCCGTCTTCCTGGATTATTCAGAGCCCAGGGCCTACCTCAAACTCCCATCAAGGAACTGTTGTCCAGTTCTTTTCCTGTCACTCACCCACCAAACACACTATCTCTGTGACCAGACATTACAGTGATGGGCGTTACAGAAGTGCATGTAATAATAATAGCAGCAGACACAAAAACCATAGCAAGCAACTCTACTGCTGTACATAGTGCTCATTCTAAGCATGTGGTTCCTAGTTGCACTCACATTGTATTCACAAGTATCAGGGGGTAGCCGTGTTAGTCTGTATCTATAAAAACAACAAGGAGTCTGGTGGCACCTTAAAGACTAACAGATTTATAACTTAGATTGATAACTAAATCTGTTAGTCTTTAAGGTGCCACCAGACTCCTTATTGATTGTATTCACACACTTCTCCTATCACATGCAAACAAATAATATGCTGCCACCCATGTTCACACTCAAAGGGAAAAGTGGCTCATACACAATTACAAGCTAAGCTGAAATGATAGTAACAGTGTGTGTGTTGCCAGTGATTTAGGGTGTTTTGTGTAAATCCCCAACTCCTAGAAACATTTTTGAGCTTGGGGTTGACAATACTGATTTTTCCAGTAACACATTGTAGTAGTATCTAGGCACTGATAGCAATTAAGTTCTTGTTAACTTATTTTGGGCCAGATCCTATTGCCCAAGGAACAGCTGGAATGGATGCATGGCAAGGGGCAGTGAGTCCGAACCCCTTGTGCATCTGGTAGCACACCTGTACGAATGGGTCCTTGTACTGCAGCCTGGAAAGGGGGGCAGAACTAAAGGCAAATAGAACATGAACCTTGACAGACTTTCTCCTTTCCACAGTTAGTTAGGCATTGAACTGGCTGTCAGCTCCCTGACACCTCAAAGCTGTTAGCCACCCTAGAACTCTCCTCTGGGCTAAGCCAGCCCTTCCTTTACCTTGCAAGTTAATGGTAGCTGTACCCTAAATCCCTTTGAAGTGTTCCCCTGTAGTGTCCAGCCCCTTCTCCACTTAACACTCACAGTAATACCAGGTCTGCTGTACCCAAGGGAACCAGCCTGTATGATTCAGCTTATGATCCTCTCCCAGTATTATATCACAGCACTGAGATATATTCATAGTGAAAACAACAATAAGTTTATCATTAAAGATTCTAGAGACAGTGAGTAAGAATAATGGAAACAAAAGTGTTACACATAAAACAAAATTATAACATGGTATCTAGAGACTAACTGTCTTGCATCTGAAGAAGTGAGGTTCTTACCCACGAAAGCTTATGCTCCCAATACTTCTATTAGTCTTAAAGGTGCCACAGGACCCTCTGTTGCATTTAACTTAACAGGCTAACATAAGGAAGTTTGTCTCACCCCAATCATCCTTTGCAGTGTTTCATCCAGGGCAGGTTGAAATTTTGTTTTCATGAATTTCTAGGTGCAGGATAATCTCCTTATATCCCCAAAAGTTCATTGTCTGAACCCAGAGTCAGGATGACCCCCTGTGGCTTATTCTCTGGTGTGCTGCCTCCCTGTTAATTTCACATCCCCTCCCTTGACTTCCTATGTAAACAGGGTTACCATTGTGTTGGCTTACAATGCTTAATTACATGCTGACAGAGAGACAAATGAACAAACATCTTTTGTCTCACAGAAAACTTGTTTGTCAACTCTGCCTTGATATAGACTTTGGAACATATTTTCAGTATACATACATACCTCCTTATTTATTATCTGTACATACATTTCTCAACAATATTATTGACCAGTGTGACCCTGGCTTTCTTATAAGACTTCATACAACATGCTTTGGTGAACCAGAATGTACTTACCAGGATCAGGATATTCTTGTAACCTCCTTGCCAGTTGGCACTGAGGGGTTCCTGGGTCACACTAACTTCTTAAAGAGCCTTTCCTCTTCACCTGTCTTCCTGGCATCACTTGAAAATAACAGATTTTATCATTATCATTTATATAAAAAACAAAGATAGTCTGTGGCACTTACAGTCCTTGTGAAGTACAGTCAGGGTCACCTAACCCGAGCTTTAGGACTCTGTAATGCCTTTCCATAATATATTTATAGTTGCAGTTTAAGGGCCCAATCGGATCCTACTGAAATCCTTGGCTTCAGTGGGAGCAGGAGCAGGCCCATTTTAGGAAGGTAGACTGTCACTCTGGAACAAGTAGGGATTAAAAGACCAGCATTAGTTCACAACAACATTTCAATCTCTTTTGCTTTCTTGGGAAACTGTTGCTCTTATTCATTAAGAAAATTGATACCTTTCATGTCAGGAAGTATTCCTGCATGTGTAGTAGGTAGGTGAATAAATTTGCATGTGTGTTATAAACTTTAACTTTCAGAAAAACTAACAGGATACATTTAATAGTTGCAGAGACTGCTGAGTGCACAAGTTCTTCTGGCTAAGAAGTCAGTTTACAAGAGCCAAAAACTGCCAAATTGTTTCTAAAATTGTCTTCAAATAATCAGCACAAGAATACTGCTGGGTACTGGCCGAGTTCTTGTAATTCATGTTTAATAGAGTCAGACTAGCTTGTGGGCTAGAGATTTATTGATGAGGATTTCACATTATTTGGAAAGATTACTGTATTTTGTTGTTTAAAATAAGAGTTCTATTTTAATATCTAATCTTTATCATTTGTTACCTCTTGAATGCAGCTTTAACAGTTAATAGGAAATTCCCAAGGGGATGTCAACTTGACAACAAGTTAATTCCGACAGCTGATGACTGTTTCTCTGTGCCAGAGATGAGGAGGGGTTTCCACCACTGGGAGGTGTGGCTGGGTCAATGCTGCAGGAAGTACAAGGTCCGTCCATCTGCCAGACCACTCCTATGCCACAACTTACATGCCCCTGCCCTGTGCTCCCCATGAGACCATTTTTCACCCTTCTGCTGGCTTCAAACAACTCTCCCAGGCCAGCAAGAGAAAGTAACAGTGTATATCAGCTGCTCGGGCCAGAGATAGGGAAGAACAAGCATGAAAGCCAGAGAAGTTTCATGCAGGGATATGGGGACAGCAGTACAGTGAGGTGGGCAGGAGCCTCTTTCAGCATTTACCAAGAAGAAGGGTTTCCATGGTCATTGAAGAGAGTGGGCTGGGAGCAGGAGAAAGGGAGGCAAGAGAGGTTCAAGGGCTGTGAATGAGTTTCTTTCTATTCCACCCTTCAGTACAGTGCTCCTGTTCCTGCTCCTAATTAACTCAAGGGCAAAACTCCCATTAGCTTCTATAGGAGCAAGAACAAGTCCAAAACAGTTAAAGGAGTGGATTTCCAGTGATGTAGGAATCAACACATTTTCTAGAGGTTCTTCACCCCACCCTCTAATTTATGAGCTGCAATCTATTCTGATCCACCTTGACATGGTATGAACTGCTTACAAGTCATGGAAAATGAACGGTGTCTTCTGGTAAAGACACAGGGCTGGTACTCAGTTCATGCAATCTGTGTTCAACGTCCAACTCTGCCACATCCTTCCTGTGTGACTAGTTTCCTGATTAAACTGGTAGATAACACCACTCCCCTACTTCACAAGGATGTTGTAAGGATAAGCCCGTAAATACTTCAGGGTGCTCAGTACCTAAATGGATCCTCAATGTACAATAGCAGCACAGGGTATCATGAATAGGGGAACATAGTCAAAAATATAGTAAGGAACTATGTACAGTATAAAGATAAATCCATATTCTCCACTCAGTTTCACGGGTGTTGCTCCCCTTGTCTTCACTGGCAATTACACTCATATAACAGAGCGGACTGGCCTATATTCTCAACTTTAGTAAACAGATTAGCTAGATGTATATGAGAAAGTTACATACACAGGTATAACAACTTTATGAAAATTTCTCTCTATAGCCCTTGACTAAAATTGCACAGAGTCAGGTGTGTAGCAAAAGCACATTGAGGTGTGTATCCATGCTACTGGCCATAGTTTCTAGTGTTCCCTTTACTATTCTAAACAGATACGTGTGGTTTTTCCTGAGGGATTTTCCCCAAGTGCAGCTTCTGTGTCTGCCTGCAATGAAGTCATCATAATCCTCTAGTTCTAAACATCCCAGTGTGTCGACGTAAAATACCATTTAATACTATTAAATGGGATTAAGTGATGATGGTGTCTGTGTGGCTCATTTTGTAGCGCTTTTGCCTCTGAAAGGTTATGAGTTCACATCCCACACCAGGGCTAGATTTCGTACGCAGTACTAAAATGGGGTGGGGTACGATTAGATATTAAACCAAGGCCCCTTCGGTCTTTTCAAGTGGCTATCTTCATGGAAGTTAAAGAACTCATCATGGCATTTTTTAGGATAATCCAGGTGTCTTTCTCAGTAATCCCCTCTCTCGTAAAATAGGATATATTTCCTAAGGCTGTGTACATAGTTAGAGCAGGGGAATGGGTCTTATGTGAAACTCGCCACTGACTTTCTGTGCAGCTGTGGGCCAGTCACTTAATCTCTGTGGACTATTTGTAAAGTGGGGTTTATAATGCCTACCTCCCAGGGGTGCTGTGAGGCTTAATTCTCTAATGTTTGTAAAGTCCTTGGAGATCCCCAGAAGAAAGGTACCATATAAGTGAAAGTTATTGTTATTAGCTTCCACATTTTCCTACAAAATTATATTAAACCCTTCAGGACATTTTGAATATGAAAAGGCACTAATCTGTTACTCTAAGCATAAAGGGTTTGGTCTTGAAAGGTGCCAAATGCCCTCACCGGCCATTGGCAATGCTGTAGATCTTCATTAATGCTTGACTAAGGACTACTCACATGGCATGTTCTTCAAGAGAACTTGAAATCTATGGGTGTTGAGGGCACTCAACACTTGGGAAGACCAAGCCTCAAATATTGTATTGATAACTTGTTTCTAACCAGCAAACTTTGTACGACTCATTTAGTTTAATTCATCACAATCCAGAAATTTAGACTGGTTTGATATGCAGGAGAAAAAAAACAAAATCTACTAATGTCTCCAAATATAATCTAAACCTTCTGGCTTCCCTTGGGAGGCAGTATTCTGGGGAAAAAAATAATTCTGGTCATTTATATGAGCTCAGGCATCAGGCCTGCTGGCAAGATTGATGGAAATGAAAATTCAGGGTTATGTTAATTAAGGACAAAAACTTGTAATAATATACTGCAGTGTTTTATAAATGACTGGCTGCCACTTAGACAAGTCAGCAAGTTTAGCATTGTGCTTAGCAACAGCTTCGTGATGCATTCAAAATAATAATAATCTTGTTTTTAATATATCATGACAAAATGATAAATGTAGGTCCCCAAAACATCTATAAAATCATCTTCATCATTAGCATTCAAGTTAAACATGCACATTAGCATATTGGCATGTATCCATCTGCCCATTAGCATCCCTCATCATTATGGCTGTCTAAAGTTTTGATCTTAGTAGTTCTACAGCAAGCTAGAAGCTCTTTCAACTACTCCAACTTTATTCAGCTTAGAAAACAGAGTCAAATCTTCCCATCCACAGTTCCACATGATGATTGCTCAAATGGACACACCTGGCATGTAAAGGGGGCATATTGTAAGCATTTATAAGCCACCCATCCCTGCACTATCTTTATATGGCAGGGGTGGCCAACCTGAGCCTGAGAAGGAGCCAGAATTTACCAATGAATATTGCCAAAGAGACACAGTAATATGTCAGCAGCCCCCTCATCAGCTCTGCCCCTCCCATTCCCAGCACCTCCCCCTCCCTCCCCATGCCTCTAGCCCGCCACAATCAGCTGTTTTGCAGTGCACAGGAGGCTCTGGTGGGGAGGGGGAAGGAGCGAGGGCATGGCAGGCTCGGGGGAAGGGGCAGGGGCTTTGGGGGAAGGGGTGGAGTGGTGGCAGGACCTGAGGCAGAGCAGGAGGTTGAGCAGTGAGCACCCCACAGCATATTGGAAAGTTAGCATCTGAAGCTCCTGCCTCGGAGTCAGCGCCTATGCAAGGAGCCACATATTAACCTCTGAAGAGAAAAGCCTTGCCAGTCCCTTAACTGCCAGGGGTTCCAGAGCCCACAGTAACTGGGGTCACCTAAACAAAGTGATGTCTTTCATTATGCTATAGAAGTAGCCAGACTTAGTCTCAGGCCTCTATCCAGTGGCTATAATCTGCTACCTAGATCTCCTTGTTTTTGACTTCTTGGAGTCTATCCCTCAGACAGTTACATTGTGTACTTGATGAATGCAAGCAGTTAATATTATGAATAGTATCTGGAGATGTTCCTTCTTTGTGTGCAAAAGTGCCCATAGGAGCATCCAGATGCAGAACTGAGACATCCCATTAAGGACCTAACTTTCAAAAACTGGGATCCTTCTTTAGGTATAACTAAGCTAGTCATGTTAAATCCTCCTCCTCTGCCAGATTTTGGAGTCAATATTTTAGAAGCTGCACAGGAATTTTTGCTCTTTTGCTCAAAAATAACCAGCTAGAATCTTAGTATATTCTAGTGATGTCAGGGCCGCCCAGAGGATTCAGGGGGTCTGGGGCAAAGTGGGAGAGCTGCGGCTCTTGTACTCACCCGGTGGCGGTCCGGGTCTTCGGAGGCATTTCGGCAGCGGGGGGCCCTTCAGTTGCTCCGCATCTTTGGCAGCACTGAAGGACCTGCCGCCGAAATGCCGCCGAAGACCCGGACTGCCGCTGGGCCAGGGCTCGTGGGGCCTGGGGCAAATTACCCCACTTGCCCCCCCCTCTGGGCGGCCCTGAGTGCTGTGTACAGAGCAGGCCCTTTCCTTCTAATTCTATTCCTCACAGAGCAGCTGTCTGCAAGTGGGCCCCTGCTCTTTAGCTCTCATTCAATGTGAAATATGGTTTTACTGTAAGTTAGTGCTTGTGACTCAGAAATTAGAGATGGAAAAGGCCTGTTAGGTCAATTTGTCCCTCCCCGGACAATGCAGGATTGTCCCCTACAACACAGTAAATCACCAGGTGCTTTGTCTACTTCACTTTTAATGACTCAAGCAAGGGGGCTTCCCCCTTTCCCTTGGGAGACTATTCCACACTCTAGTAGAACTCCCTGTCAGGAAACTGATCCTGATGTTCAGCCTCCATTTCCCTTTCCCTGTTTGCATTCCATCCTTGCTAATTAGAACAACCTCCCTCATACACCTCTCTGTCTTTGGCATGTTAGTGTGCCTGGCCCTGCACAGATGCACAAAGGGGAGGGCACAATGAGCCATCCCTCTCCCCTCCTTGTGCCTTGCAATCTCAGCCAGGCCACCCCCCCGCAATGCAGCAGATCCAGGCCCATGCCGGGAAGCCGATGCTCTACTGTTAACAGGCATGCAGAGGCCACTCAGTTTAGGGCTCCAGTACAATGCCACCAGGAGCAGACGTTGATACATAGACCAACAATGGGGGCCGTGTCTTAAGCCATCAGACTTACCCTCAGCATGTGCACCCCTCACATATTAATAGGTAATTATTATGGTTATTCATGGTCTGCCCATATTAAACACATAGGGCCCAGTTCAGAGCTGCACCTCTCAGTAGCTTTAGCCTAGGAGGAAGGGCAAAGGCATCTTTACCTTTTCCCCCTTTACGTACAACTATATTAACTTACAGCAACTTACGGCAGCCTTCTATTAGCCAGCTGACCCAGAATAGCTGGAGTGCCACGTGCTCCATCCATCTCCAATACAGACCCCTCCCAACATGCCCCCCACCAGACATGTGCCAACCCTACACCTCCCAGGGAACAGCTTCTCAGGACCCAGTGCTAGGGGAATTCCCAGCTGCAGGGTTTTAGCTGCTTTTGCAGTAAATGAGCCAGAACACAACTCAAAATCAGAGCTATAGGGCCAGATTCTCATCTCAGTCCCTCCAGTATAAACCCACCCTGAAGTCAATGGAGCTCTGCAGAGTGACAGACTGCAGTGGCAGATACAACCTTGCCATTTTATATGTTTTTAAAATGGATATTTAGACTAGCCTGTTCCATATATTTGTTCTTCATTTTAAATCTTGGTTGTTTTTTTTAATATAATCCTTGCCTTTTGCTTGGAAAAAAATAGCTATCGTAGTTTTTTTCCCCTCCGTTTAGCTCATTTTATTTTTTAAATTGTATTATAACAATCCTTCAGGCAGTTTCCCCAGTTCCCTCATTTTCCCCTTTCCATCATTGGTATCTTCTTGGTAGTCCATCGAATCCGATGACAAATCTGTGCAGATCATCAGTTGTTGATCTTATGGTGTGCCCTCTGGTGACTGCACAAGCCAATTCTAGAGGTGCACATTTTGCTGCAGATGATGCATGGGAAGTTCACGGTCAGTGGATTGTGCGCTGCTGATGCTCTGATGTCGTTCGCGTGCCTCTTGTAGATGCCGGCAGCGGTCTTCCTCAAAGGCGATGCAGGTATTTCTGACTGTTGCACGCCACTGTGTTCGGTCACTGGCGGCGTCCTCAAGGTCCCTAGGTTTGATACTGCTGTACTGCAGATTGGCTTTGATGGTGTCCTTGTAACGTTTCCGTGGACGAACTAGATGCCAGATACCTTGGGAGAGCTCACTATACAGAAGCTGGCGGGGGATTCTGTTGGCATCCATGCAGCTAACATGACCGGTCCAACGTAGCTGTGACTTCATGATCATCATTTCGATGCTTGTCATCTGGGCTCTCTTGAGGACTTCGAGATTGGGCACTTTGTCTTGCCAGCAGATCTTCGTGATGTTGCAGAGACCGCGCATGTGAAATGCTTCAAGCTGCTTGATGTGACGCCTATATAGTATCCATGTTTCGCACCCGTACAAAAGAGATGAAAGAACAAAAGCTCTGTACACAAGCAGTTTTGTTGACATCCGGATGTTGTGGTGATTTAAAACTTTGACACGCAGACAGCCAAGTGCCTGGCTTGCTTTGGATATTCGTGCATTGATCTCATTATCCAGTGATCCATCACTGGATATGACACTACCCAGATATTTAAAAAGTTCTCCACTACTTTCAGCTGAGTGCCGTTGAGGGAGATACTCGGGACAGAAGCATTTGATCCAGGTGCAGGTTGATGGAGAACTTCTGTCTTTCCGAGGCTGATAGTTAGTCCGAAAAGTTGCGAGGCCTCAGCAAACTTGTTGACAATGTGCTGAAGATCATTTTCAGTGTGAGCCATGAGGGCACAGTCATCGGCAAAGAGTGCCTCAAGAAGGAGTTTCTGCACTGTCTTAGTCTTTGCATTCAGGCGACGGAGGTCAAAAAGTGAACCATTGTGCCGGTGTTTCAAGTATATACTTCGGTCCAGATCTTTCAGTGCATGGTTAAGGACACATGCAAAGAACAGGTTAAATAGGACAGGAGCAAGAACACATCCTTGTTTCACGCCGTTGGTGATGTTAAAGGGGTCTGATGGAGCCACATCAGCCAATACTTCGCCTGTCATGCTGTCATGAAAAAGGTGTATAATCTGGACAAATTTTCTTGGGCAGCCAAGTAGTGTTAGAATGGTCCAAAGGGCTTCCCTGTTGACGGTATCAAACACCTTTGTCAGATATATGAAGACAGCATACAGGTGCATGTTCTGTTCAATGCACTTCTCTTGTATTTGTCTGACAGCAAACACCATATCGACTGTGCTTCGGCCAGGTCGAAAACCACATGGACTTTCAGGTAGATTTGCCTCAGAAATACTGGCTATTAGGCGGTTCAAGATGATGCAGGCAATGATCTTCCCTCCAACAGAGAGGAGGGATATGCTTCTATAGTTTCCACATTCTGCTTTGCTGCCTTTGTTCTTGAAAAGAGACAATAGTAGCATCGCAAAGGTCCTGTGGTAGATCTTCATCCTCCCAGATGTTGATGATCACGCTGTGGAACGCTGCTAGTGCTGCTGGACCTGCTGCTTTATATCTCTCTGCTGGTATCCCATCTTTTCCAGGAGCTTTCCCTGAACTCATCTGGCTAACAGCTTTCTTAATCTCATCTATGGTGGGCGGAAAGTCAAGATCTGACAGAGCAGGTTGTTGTGGAATTTCATTAAGGACATTATTCACAATTGATGGTCTATTGAGAAGGTTGCTAAAGTGTTCTCGCCATCTTTCGTTGATGCCTTCTTTATCTTTAATCAGCATTGTGTTGTCTAATGAGAGCAATGGGGTGGTCCTTGGTTTAAAGGGTCCATAGACAATCTTAATAAGCACTAAAGAACATCTTTAAGTTGTGGCTCTTAGCATAGTGCTCAATTTCTTTGGCTTTGCTCTCCCACCAGTTGTCTTGTATCTGATTGAGGTCTTTCTGTGTTTTGCTCTGAAGGTACTTGAAATGGTCTCATTTAGAGACTGAGGAGGGGGTCATTCTGCCATTCGATAAAGGCTTTTCTCTTTACTTCCAATGCTGAACATATTTCTTCTTGGTTCTCAAACCAATCCTGATGTGTTCTTTTCTTTGGTCCAAGAGATGTTATTGCTGTGTCAGTCACTATCTGCTTGAACTGGTCCCACTTTTCGGTTACAGTACTGATCAGTTGTCCATGGGATGTCAGTTTGTCATCAAGACTCTTCTGGAATTTGTTGAAACATTGAGCATCCTTCAGTTTGGCTATATTGAAAGCAGAGATCGCACATGCTTAGGGCGTTTGTGCCGAGAAGGAACAATGTAGAGTTGAAGAGACATTCTGACTATCTGTGATCTGTCCAGCACTCTGCGCCTTGCATTACTCTGGTAATCAGTACTTCTCGGATGTCTCGCCTTCTAACAACGGCATAATCTATCAGATGCCACTGTTTGGACCTAGGGTGCATCCACGTCGTTTTGTATTTGTCCGCTTGTCGGAACAGTGTGTTGATAATGGTCGGGTCATTTTCAGAACAAAGACTCAAAAGGAGTAGTCCATTGCTGTTCAATTTGCCCACACCATGTGGCCCGATTACTCCTTTCCAGCTCTTGCTGTCAGCCCCAACTCGGGCATTGAAATCTCCAAGTAGGAGTAGTTTATCTGTTAGGTGTAGCCTTGATCAGTCTATTGAGATCTTCATAGAATTGTTCCTTTGAGTTGTCAGAGCATGTTAAGGTGGGTGCATATGCACTGATGATGGTGACATGACTTTGGCATTTAGTGGGAAGCTTAGCTTCAGCAATCTTTCATTGATACCCACTGGAAGGTCCGGGAGTTGATGCATCAATAAGATTTTTATTGCCAGACCAACTCCGTGTATTCTGTCCTCTGTCTCAGTCTTACCCTTCCAGAAGAAGGTGTAACCACCTCCTGGTTCACTCAAGAAGCCTTCCCCAGACAATCCTGTTTCACTTAATGCCGCTATATCGATGTTATAACGGACTAGTTCTCGAGCAATGAGGGCTGTCCTTCTCTCAGGTCTTGCAACAGCTTCTTGATCCGTGAGGGTACGAACATTCCATACACTAATGGTAAGTTTTCTCAAATTTTTCTTTTGGTTTCGGCCGCAGATTGGGTTGAACTGCCAGCCGCGGCTTGCTGGCCAGTTGTTGTAGGGCAGGCAATTTTTAGGCCACCTTTTCTAGGCCCCCTCCCTTACTAGGGTGAGCAGTGGTGTCCTGAAGAGGGCTGCTCAGACACTTGGGATGCTGCCAGGCAACTTTGCTGCCCCAAGTACAGAGCTGGACGACCACCTAGCCACAGGCCGCCTGCATGCAGGATTGGGACTATGACTCCCAGTGGTAACCTCGACCTGTCACTTTGCCCCTCCCCCATCGCTGCAGGACTTGGGTAGTATGATGATGATGACGACGATGTCTGATGATTTGCACAGGACCGGTGTGTGAAAGCTTTTGAGTGGTACAGCCATTGCACGGGAGCAAGCCCACTCTCTCAACCTTAGAAGCCAGACACCAATGGTATGAAAAATCGTCATGACTGGTAACTTTTTTGGTTGCAGTGGATGGCCTTGACATCTTTCATGCCTCGTCAAGTCCTTCGCTTTCCACAGAGCGTTGCAGAACCGCCTTCTTGGTCATTGGATCTTAGAGATCTCTTTTGCCCAATCCACCGGAGCTGACGTCGCATGCAGGGTAGGCATATCCCAAATTCACTGAGGGTTTGAGTCCCATCAGTTACACTCACCTGGTTTGGCCGGCCTGTTGAAGCTGTTGCCCGGGGTGTGGCTGCTGCGCATGCTGCAGCTACTTGGAGCCACAGGTGAGAGCTGAGTGACAGGTGGGGACCAAAGTGGATGGACTACCCCCAAAGGGTATGATAAGTCCCCCCCCATCAGTGGTACTACCCCTCCCTGGCCACCTCATACAGCCCCATCATTGGTAGTGCCTGCCCAAATGCCCCTCCCATCATTGGTAGTACCTGCCCAAATGCCCCTCCCACCCCTAAGCATTCCCTACAAAGGACAGCTGGTGACCTCCTCTGCAAACACAACTTTACTACTAGGAACAGTCCCACTGACTTCAAAATGATAGCTCATGGTAGCAAAGCGAGGCACATGTGCATGTGAAGGATGAGGACCCTAGATTGCTCATCAGGAGGAGGGATGCCCATCCCATGTGGTCAGTGTAGGGGAAAGCATTAGGGCTCTGCTCCCCCATAATTGTTCTATGGGAGAATATATGAAAGAGATGGTGGCTAAAATTTTCTAGCTATAATCTCTTTGGTTTTATATTTGTATAGTCCTCCCCTGAGTCGAGGTTTTTACACTGATCTTCTGAGTCTTTTTATTTTCTGGAGGGACTAGTCAGAAATCCAGAGTATTGGAGTGTTTTATTTTATTCCAAAAGTGTCTCTGGTTCTTTTGATGTGAGTTAAATTAATTATCTAACGCTACCAACATGTCAATATTTACTGCTAATTATTCCAGAATACTCATAATAGACAACTTGAAGACATGCAAGTTGATTATGTCATCTACAATTCCTGAGCTCACCACCTAGGCAATTAACATATCAATAATTCTCATTAGCATAATGGGCAGTGTGTAAAGTACACAAGCTGCTCCCGGAATTCAAAGTATAATGAAGACAAGTGATCAGAGATGATCATTTGACAGAACAGTGGATAATCAATAAATGAATGACCAGATCAATAGATATAAGATTACCTCCCAGCGTCCATTAGCAGAGGTTTTGACAAATAAATTACATGAGGCAAATCAACGTCTGGATAGTGAAATAAACCATGCAATTTAGAAGCAGATAACATAAGGTTGCTTGTTACATATGCATATATAGGAGTTAAATCCTCAGCTGGTGTAAATTGGAGCTACAGCAATTTAGGCCAGTTCAGGATCTGGCCCATGAGGATTTTATATTGTAGTCTCATTTCAAGTCTCGGTTTTAACACTTCTAAAATTAGTGCGCTCTCCCTTAGCACCAGGTCATGAGAAATACATAATGAAAGCCCCTCTCTCTGTGTGTGCGCGTGGGAGTATATGTATTATATATATATATATATATATATATGATGAACCTTGTTGAAACACTCAGTGCTATACCACACTGATGACTTTAGAGGAAGGATGGTACAGATGTAACAGGAGATAGAAAAGCAGTTCACATTGAATACAAGGTTGGGGGGGGGAATAGATTATCAAGGAACATTCATTGGGAAAAAAACCAAAAACTCTCAGGAATTTCTAAAGCTCAGTTCAGACAGAGTCCCCTAACGTTCAGCCCCTGCATTAATTCTATAGGAATCCAACCTTTGGGCAAACCTCTTAACCAGCCAAACCTCCCACTGACTTCAGTGAGGGCTTTGCCCGAGTAAAAACTTCAGGATCTGACCTCTGGTGAAGAAATGATCCATCCTGAAATGCTGGAAAGGAGGATGGTTGAGGACCCCATATGGACAGCTATGATCCCAATTGCAATAACAATTGTCCTTTTAAAAAAGAAGAAAGTCGATAATTTCTTCTTTTACAACCCTAACAAATTGAGGGTCTGATTATTTCTGTTGTTGAGTGTACACTTACACTTTTAAGAAGTCAATCAGGGATCTAGGATTCTGACCAGGACATTACGTTTATATAAAACCTTTCATCCAGATGATACCCAAAATGTTTCTTTTTACCTTACTGAGTATCTCAATCAGGGCTCAGTCCTGCTAGGTCCTGAGCATTCGGGCCCTGATCTACTGAAACACCTGGTTAATTTAAAGCATGTACTGTACCTAGTTCTACTGAAGTCTGTGGGACTACTTGTGTTCAAAGTAAGGCATATGCTTAATCACTTTACTGGATAAGGGCCAGAGCTCTCAGCCCCTTGCACAATTGAATCCTAACTGACTACGTATGTACAAATCTATATTCGGATCCCTTTGCTTACCTCTGAAGCGCATCCAGCTCTTTGGGTGAAATGCAGCAACATAAAATAGGAGTTTAGGACAGCAAAGAAGAATCAATGCTACTGAAAGTGCAGGAGGATTAAGATAAACAGAAAACAATGATCCACACTGGAATTTGGCCAGGACTCCCCACTCTTGCAAAGAATGCCAAGGACTATTTAATGACCACAAATATTAAGGACCACAGTCTTGCATCTTATCTGGGACCGCGGTGGTGTGTGTGTGTGGGGGGGGGGGGGGGAAGAGAATAAAATTCCGCATCCAGCAGCATAGTGACACAGCTAGTGCAGTGGGGTCAATAATGATTTACCAGAAAGTGCACCTCTTACTGAATCACCAGCAACACTTCTTGCAAACACTAGCTTTCCCTAGAGGTCACCCATCTAAGCAGCAAGCTGGCCAGACCATGTTTAGCCTACAAGATCCCAGCATAAGCTTGTAAAATTATAGGCCAAGTTCATCCATAGTGTAGCCCCATCACAGAAAGTGGAGTTACACCAGGGATGAATTGGACCCATTAGGCTAGTCATTGGTAGAGATTACATGCACAGCACATAGAATGGATTAAGGGGATATTTTTAAAATTCCTTTTATAGCCACTGTCTTTTGTTTTGGGTAAGGTGGTTTAGGAGGGAAAAAAAGAAATATTAACAAGAAAGGGGAATATTTTACATGAGGAACAATAGCATTTTTAACTATTTCATAGAACTGGAAAGGACCTTGAAAGGTCATCAAGTCCAGTCCCCTGCCTTCACTAGCAGGATCAAGTACTGTCCCTGACACTCTCCCCCCATCCCCTCCCCTAAATGACCCCCTCAACAAGGATTGAACTTGCAACCCTAGGTTTAGCAAACCAATGCTCAAACCACTGAGCTAGATAATGAGCCTGATCCATAGCAAGAACCAATTAAAATCTTCCCCTCATGTATGCATTGACATAACTGGGAAATCCAGCACCAGCTTGGACTGCAAATGGGAAATGTCAGTGGTAAGATGGTCCAGATCTGAAAGACAGTGTCCCTGACAGGCAGGATCCAATATCAGGGTTAATGATGTGACTGATGCTCAGCAGTAGGAAATGCTTATGACTTTAATTAGATTACCCATTAGGGTGACCAGACAGCAAGTGTGAAAAGTCAGGACATGGGATGGGGGGGGGGATAATAGGAGCCTCTATAAGAAAAAGACCCAAAAAAATCAGGACTGTCCCTATAAAATCAGGACATCTGGTCACCCTATTACCAATGCACTGTCACTGCAGTCTCTCTCTCCCCCCACACTCCCCCGCCTTCATCCTTCTGCTCTTCCGGACAACACACAAGAGAGCAGCAGGCCCCTTGTCTATCTTCTATCAGTCTCCCATTAATGTAGTTAGTTTTGAAAGCTGTATACACAACCAACAGACTCCATAACAATGTACCATCAGCCACCCCTCCTCTCCTGAAATCTCACTAGGGAAGAAAGGAAGGGGAACTCACCCAGATGGGCAGACTGACATTTGATTTGCATGCCATGAGCACAAAGGGCCTTTCAGTATACTACTGCTGGGAAACTTGGCCTGTGCTGAATTGCATGGCCACACCCTCAAACTAGAACACTAGCTTTAGAATCCAATAGCTCTGCTAGCATCTGAAATTCTAGCATCTCCCAGTGTGAGCTGCCACTTTTCCATCAGCAAAAGCCCTCCTTATGTTTCCCCATGTCTGGCTATAAAGTCGGATTTAAATAAAAGATCTGGTTTGGGCTACGATTCAGGACATCTACTGTTTGTTAATGTGTTTTGCTGTCTTGCTGATTTAATAATAGAGAAGCCATGTTCACTCCTACAGTAGTTAATAGAGCACTTTCTAAAGCTGCACATATACATCAGGGAATGTTTGGAACACAGGATTAAGATCATGTTACACAAGTCAATGGCAGGGCATCATGTAATTGAGCGTCTAGCTGATTTAAAGAGATAGTGTACAGCATTTACAGACAGAGGGGAGGACGTACAAGATCACTAAAAATAAAGCCATTGTTAGCATTTAGCTTTAAAATTTGTTGTTGAAAGGAGTCTAGTGCTGCCGAAAGCTGCCAGACTAACAGCCAAGGGTGGGAGGCAATGCCCTCTCTTTTCCCCCATATTAACTACAGGCACAGCAATGGGAGAGCTAGAATCTCACAATCATTGAGCCACAGCTGAATTGGAGCCTCACCTTTTTTCGGGTTCCATCTGGTTCAGAATCTGTTACAGAACCAGCCCAGCAGGGGCAGATTTGGTCTGAATACAAGTCACGGGACAGGTTGCTCTACTCACTGCTGGATGGCACCAGCTTCTGGTAGTTCTGGGGATTAGCTCAGTCAGACCAACTCCCCTCCCAGCAGTCCCTCTCTTGCTGTCAGGAACCACAGCTTGTCCTCTTCATGACTCAGCCCTCTGGCCAGGTCACTATTGAGGTTCCCCTTCTGGAGGGAGTATACCAAAGTTCCTGCTCTCCAGCAATCGCAGGCAGTCTTCAGCTTCACTGTCTCACACTGCCCCTCCTACAGTGGCTGGCAGGAGAACCTGGGCCCACCCTCTACTCTGGGTTTTGGCTCAGGGACCCTCTACACAGCACTTAAGGTCCATTCCCGCTACCTTGTTGCCTTTTCCTGGGCTGAATCAGAGAAGATTAGGGTTGGAAGGGACCTCAGGAGATCATCTAGTCCAACCTCCTGCCCAAAGCAGGACTAACACCAACTAAATCATCCCAACCAGAGCTTTGTCAACCTCTCACCTTCCCTATTCCTCTGGATTTCCAGTCTCTTCACTCCCTCCTCCCAGGGAGTAACTTTGGACAACTTGTCTCTGCTGCCCCTCCAACACTCCTCTCTCTTCCCATGGAGTAATTGCAACCTGCTACCCATTCTGTTTCCATTTTCCTTCCCTTTATAGAAGCCCCACCTGTCTCTTGCAGGTAAGCTTCTAATTAACTGCCTCCATCCTAAAGCTCCCTCTGTTTGCAGACTAATTAGCTGATTGGGACCACCTGCTCCAACTCAGCTCTTGCAGGGCTAGTGTGGGAAGCACACCTCATCACAACCCCAAAAAACAAAATATTTTATTCTCAAGGATCTGATTTTGACTCATCTCTAACTAACTTCATTGTATTACAGTAACATCACTACGCTAGGTGCTGTGCCAATACATGTTGTGGGAAGTTGATTTGTTTTTGCAGTTTTGTTACTGTATTATTTGATTTGGTCTAGCGGGAATTGATATGTCTGTTTAATTATTTGGTATATTGTTAAGGGTGGCCAGAGCTTTGGATGGGCTCTCTTTTAGTACAGTTTGTAAAAATCCAAACATATAAAGAGTAAGACACAGTTACTGCTCCACTGAGCTTAACTTTAGTGCAAATTAGGTCCCTAGCTGGATCATCTGAAGCCCTAGCAGTTAGAAGTAATGCAATGGTATGAAAATGAGAAACATGCTTATTACAATTTGAGTGAGAATGCAGGCATGAGCCACCCCCATTTTTTCCCTCCAAATTTGACATTACAGGCCAAACTGTGGGTAGCACTGCCCCCAAAGCATGCCAGAATGCCTGCAACCAGCGTGTGGCTGCCCTTATTCTGGCCTCTCTGAAAGACAGGAGCTGCAGGGGGGCATTCCATCCTAGTAACCTCTTTGTGTCTATATTCTATGCCCTGGCAATAACCACTACACCCCCTGCATGGATTATTCCTTACTGTAGAAGATTATACAAGAGGGCCTATAGTACAAGGAGTGGTCTATAGGCTGTCTGATAGCATATCTATTTGAGGGTCTAGTCAGATGGGTTGATTCCAAAACTTGACTGGATTCTTGGAAACTGTTTAGTCTAAAATCCCATAGGGATTCCTTATTGTGTTCAGCTTTGAGCACAGAAGCAAAGCCATTCTGTATTTTACCTCCTTTTCAAACTTTATTAATGCTAGTGAAACTGAACGAAACTCTTTGTGGTTTTTCCTATTCTGGGGGAAGATCCGAGTCAAGTCAAGTCAGCAGGGTCAGAGTTCAGAATACAGGTCCTCTGGGAGCTCTGTGTGTGTGTGGGTTACGTGGGAGGGGAGAATCAGCATGGTCTAAAAGCAAAAAATGCCAGGGGCCTGTTATATCCAGGAAATCCTTCTGGGACAGGGGATGCTCTAATAAGATTGTCACACTTCATTACCAAATATTATTGCTGCAGCTTGTATGATAGGAAGTAAAAAGAGTCCCAATGGAGAAGTTGTTCCATTCTTTTTTTGGTAACTGTTTTAGCAAACATTCCAAAACATCAGAGATTTACATTTAGCAACCCCTTCCATCGGGGGGTCTCATTGCAGAGATATATCTGAGGAATGTCCTTAAAGGAAATATCAGAGGGATGCAAGTGAAGGCACCTGGAAAATAACAAAAAGGATATTAACAATGGAGAACACGCCCTTGCCTTTAACCTACACCTGGGATCATGAGAACAGGGATTTAAGCAGGTATTGGCAAAGCCATTTGAAATCATGGGATTGGTTCAGAAATGTAAGTCATTACTCCCATTAGAACATTTGATTGTTGGCATCAAGATTAGAAATTCATGATGGCAGTGTTATTTCAGGCCAGTCAGAAAAGAAATCCCATTCCACTAATTTTGCTACTTAATCTCACTTACGACATAAAGCTAGCCTCCATAAAGGGTTTTATTTTTTTGCCAGTCTTGCTAAGCAGTCTTATTTAAAATTGGCCAAACATTTTACAACAATAATGCCTAGTGGAGTATGTTAATATTAACATACCCCACTAGGCGTTATTGTTGTAAAATGTTTGGCCAACATACACACGGTGTTATTTTTTTAAAAAACGCTATCCTGACAGCTGCATAGATTAACACATACATTTTGTTAATACCCACCATAACTCAGCTGTACATAGGCCACTTCTCAAATACTATTAGTAAGGAACTGATAGGATAGGATATGTATATATTATCTATGGTCTATTGAGAGGCAGCATGGTCCTGCAGATAATGACTTGGAGTCAGGAGACCTGGGTTCTGTTTCTGGCATTGTCACTGACCTTCTGTGTGACCTTAGGCAAGTCCCTGCCCCTCTCTGTGCCTCAGTTTCCCCCTCTATGAATTTAGATTGTAAGCTCTTTGTGTGTTTGTAAAGTACTTAGCACAAGAAGGATTTGATCTTGATGGAGGCTTCTAGGTGCTATTGTTACATAAACGTGTTTGAGTGTATTATACAGCATTTGCCCTTAAAAACAGGACAATTTTACCTTGAATAAAGGTTGCCGCATTCACTCATCTCTTTAAAAAAAACATCTTTCCCCCCCCCCACTGAACTTAATGCTGGCCAATGGAGCAAGCCTATTTGATGATTGGGACTGGTGGGCAGCGTTTTCTGATATAAACTAGCTTGAGAGCATCAGCATGTTACAAATAGACCAGTGAATAGCCATCAGCTGAACTGGGCTAGATTTGACTTGATCTGGGCTGGATTTAAAGTGCTGATCTGTAGGGAAAAGGCTCCAGTCCCCTGGGACATCCAGTCACCAGTGATTTGCAGTACTGAACAGTCTAGCACACATTAACCAGATTTAGTACAGTGTTTATACATTAAAAATGCCATAACTTACAGTAACAGCTTCCAAGCAAAACAGTATTGTGGCCTACTGCCTGCCTCCAGAACTACTGGAGTCATGTAATAACGTGTCCCAACAGAAATGAACTGCCCCTGTTCAGCATATCTGCTGGAATTCCACAGCTGTTGCATTTCAAGCTATAGCATGATGGGTGAATTCCTCCAAACAGGACATATCCAGCTACAGCTTGGCCTCAGACTATTTATACCAGGTTGAAATGAATTCCCTGAACTGGGTTGCCCACTTCAAGAAAGGATTAAACAGAGAAGAAGATACCTTTCCCATTGTAGTGATGTTGCCAGAGTAGGAGCTCTGTTTTTGGGTCCTGGACTCATTTATTCCCTTGGAACTAGCAGGTGCTCTGGGGCTAGTTCATTCAGATCTTGGGAAGACCACAAGTTAGAAGACCCCTTCAGCTCATCCCAGAGCAGCCTATACAGGCCCCGGCAGGAATAACATGCTGCTTGTGCCTGCAGATTGGCTGAAAGAGAGCCAACTTGACCCAGGCCTTTCAAGAGTGGCAGAGCTAATGCAGTGAAATGGGACTAGAATCCCCACATCCAAAAAAAAAGGGAAGGAGAGGAATATTGTTGCTTGGAAAGTGTAAACAACAAATTAATAACACTCTCATTGTACCAAAAGACTGCACCTTCAGTGAGTGGCACAGCAGCCTTTAAAAGCAGTATCATAATACAGGGACCGTGTATTTCATATTATATGACCCCAGATAATATTTTAGCTGTGATGTGCATAACTTCCAGACACAATTTGTCCTCTCGTAAGAGGCATGCAGCAGCTGTAGTATTATAACGAAACATTTATTTAAGGCATCCAGCTGCAGAGTATCTGGATACTATGATTAAAGTGCACTTAGGGCTAAGTACTGTGATACCTCCATACAACATAATTGTTCCTTGCACATCTTTGGTTACATACTGCTTCGTTTACTAGCAGTTGTGTCATTTTCCCTTGGGCAGCCCTGAACATATCAGTGTTTGGACATGAATTCTCCTTCTAAATCATTAGTAGTTAATGGTTGTGTCATGTGGCATCTGAGAGGTCATTTACCCTAACTTGGCACCTCTTCTCTCAATATAATGAGATATTAGTGATCTCCCAACAGGCATGATATACAAGCAAACACATGCAAAGCTTGGTTTAATTCCTTGGTTCTATTATTTAACAAAATTAAATTCATTTAATAGAACTTGTTAATTTCTTAATTATAGCTTATATACCAATTCCTTAACAGTCATCTCTTGTTAGTTGAAGATATTTTAATTCTGCATATGTTTTGGTTTGATTCACAGCTGTTGTATTTGTATCTGAAAGGCCTCACCCTTGCACAGGAATTCTGGATTCTTGTATGTAGACTGAAATGAACAAAGTTATACATGAGAAGACACAGTGACATTGATCATGATTGCCTTAGCCCAGCTTTCTGCAAAGGGATCAGTCAGTCATTTTCAATGCCAGACTGAGAATCTTACATTTGTTTTGACAATTCTGGGAGTACAATGGTTCCTTATCCCAGCACTTCACTAGTAAATTAAGTGCCTCCAGCAGAGAGAAAATATTAGCCTTGAGTTGATTGGATATCACATCCACTATAATCATTTTCCTTTCAACTTAATGCCCATTTCTTTGTACCTCCTTCCTTTCTCCCTAGTAGCTGTTCCCAGTAAACATCATAGGACTCATGAGGTTAGAAGAAATGTTTTTGACTTCACTAGGGGCATATCAGCTTATTAACTTACCAACATACTGTACATGTATGCATTTGAAGCTACTCAAAATCTCACATCAACAGCAGTGATAGAATAATGATCCATCCTGTCTTACAAAAATAAAAATAAAAATTCTGGGAATCTAAGGTAAAGGGGACTCTACTATTGCAGTACAGAGTCTAGGACACATCACTGATCAGTTATGATACCATCCACTTCGAGCAGTAGTGATCCACACAGGCTATTCATTACTCCACTATTCTTGAATATTTTTTAAAATGTTATATTGTTGTTCAGTTGAAAACTTCAAAAATTCCACATGAAAACAGGTATTTAGAACAAGATTATTTATAGATAGGTTTGGCAGAATTAATTTTTTATGTTTATTTTGAAGCATTTTTTAAAGATCATCAATTTAAAATTTCAGTTATAGGAAATCATGGAATGAGGGGCAGACAATAATTATTTAATGACAATAGACACAGATTCAATAAATTAATGCTTTATAATCATTTAAAGCACAAATTGTCAACATCATATGTCAAAATATACAAAGTAAACATCCTTAAATCAAACTCCAATAATTTCTTATGCACATTTTTTTCTTACTTTGTCTTTAATTTAGATTATTATTGCTGGGAACATGTTTTCAGTGGTTTGTGTACATACGATAACATTGACATTTATTTATAAAAAAATCTAATCCTTCTAAGTCTATTTATAGAGTAGTTTTGCTTCCTCTACCCATCACCACAGCCTAATACTTTTGTTCCATCTAATAAAGTTTTTCACCTTCCTCTGGAAGGCTTCCCCCAATCTCCACTGCACACTGGATCCCTCTTTGCGGGAGAGGAGGGGACAGAAAGCTCTTCCACACAGAACACCGTGAAAGAGGCTCCCTTAGATCGCTGCAAAATTTGATGTGAAATAGGATAGGAAAAAACATGGCAAGGTACAGGTAAGGAGCTAGTTAGTGAGGAACAATCCAATGTAAAAGAGTCCCATTTAAATCTAACATATGAAGACAAGGAACTGAATATTTACAGAAATGTCCAAGTGCTTATATACAAATGTTAGAAGTCTAAATACTAAGATGGGTGAACTAGATTGCCTGATATTAAATTAGACTATTGATATAATAGACATCATAGAAACTTGGTGGAATAAGGATAATCAATGGGACATGATAATACTAGAGTAAAAATATATATATAGGAATGACAGAGTCGGGTGCACTGGGGGAGTGGTACTATATGTGAAAGAAAGCATAGAGTCAAATAAAGTAAAAATCTTAAATCAAACTGTGCCATAGAATCTTTATGGATGGGAATTCCATGCTTAAACAATAAGAGTATAGTGGCAGGAATGTACCAACTACCTGCCCTGGATGATGATGGTGACTGTGAAAAGCTCAGGGAGAATAGAGAGGCTACAAAGGCAGAAAATGCAATAATAATGGGAGACTTTAACTATCCTCATATTGACTGGGTATTTGTCACGTCAGGAGAGGATGCAGAGATAAAATTTCTAGACACCATTAATGACTGCCAAAGAAATCCACCACCGTAGCATTTAACTTCAAAAAGGGAAACTACACAAAAACAAAGAAGCTAGTTAAACAGAAATTAAACGGAACAGTCACAAGGGTGAAATGCCTGCAAACTACATGGACACTATTTAAAATCACCATAAATGAGGCTCAAACTAAATGTACACCCCAAATAAAAAAAAAAAAAAAAAAAAAAACAGAACAGGAAGATCACAAAAAAATGCCACCATGGCTAAACAGCAGAGTAAAAGAGGCAGTCAGAGGCAAAAATACATTCTTTAATAACTGGAAGTCAAATCCTACTCAGGAAAATAAAAGGAACACAAACTCTGGCAAATCAAGTGTCAAAGTATAATTAGGCCGGCCAATAAAGAATCTGAAGAGCAACTAGGAAAAGATACGAAAACTAATAGCAAAATTTTGTTTAAGTACATCAGAAACAGAAAGCCTGCCAGACAGACAGTGGGGCCACTGGACAATCAACATGCTAAAGGAGCACTCCAGGAAGACAAGGCCATTGTGGAAAAGCTAAATGAATTCTTTGCACTGATCTTCACTGCAGAGGATGTGAGGGAAATTCCTACACCTGCCCATTCTTTTTAGGTGACAAATCTGAGCAATGGTCCCAGATTGAGGTGTCAATAGAGGAGGTTTTAGAACAAATTGATAAATTAAACAATAAGATGTCTCCAGGAGCAATTGTATTCACCCAAGAGTTCTGAAGGGACTCAAATATGAAATTGCAGAATTACTAACTGTGGTATGTAATCTATCAGCCTCTGTGCCAGATGATTGGAGGATAGCTAATGTAATGCCAATGTTTTAAAAAGACTCCAGAGGAGATCCTGGCAATATCAGGTTGCTGAGCCTAACTTCCATACCAGGCAAATTTGTTGAAACTATAGAAAAGAAAAAAATCATCAAACACATAGATAAACACGATATGTTAGGTCAACATGGCTCTTGTAAAGGTAAAGGGAAATCATGCCTCACTAATCTGTTAGAATTATTTGAGGGTATCACCACACCAAGCATGTGGACATGGGTGAGCCAGTGGATATAGTGTACTTGGACTTTCAGAAAGCCTTTGACAAGGTCCTTCACCAAAGGCTCTTAAGCAAAATGCACAGTCATAGAATAAGAATGAAGGTCCCTTGTTAAAAAGACAGGAAATAAAGGGTAGGAATAAATGGTCAGTGGAAAAGAGGTAAATTGTGGGCTCCCCCAAGGATCTGTACTGGACCAGTGCTGTTCAACATATTCAAAAATGATCTGGAGAAAGGGGTAAACAATGAGGTGGCAAAGTTTGCCAACAAAACAAAAATTACTCAAGATAGTTAAGTCCAAAGCAGACTGCAAAGAGTTACAAAGAGATCTCATAAATCTGGGTGACTGGGCAAAAAAATGGCAGATGAAATTCAATGTTGATAAATGTGTAACCCTTCTGCCCCTCTAAGTTGGCAGCAACAAGGGCCGGGTTCAGTATCTAGGGGTTCTGTTTCAATAACACACTGCAAAACCGGCTCGAGCACCCGCCCAATGACCTGGGACAATTACATACCACCCCCCCGGGCACCTCTAGGAAGCAATACTTCCCCTTTCACAAGCATGGAGTCTGAGTGTAGCAAAAGCCTTTTAATAAAGGAGGGAAATGATGTGGCATTATGTTGGGGAAACACCACAAAACAGGATTCATAACACAAACCATGAGCAAAAGACCCACTTCCAAGTAAGTTTGGCAGTGTCCTTTTCCCCTCAGGGTCTTAAGTCCAATCACCCCACAGTCCAACAACCCCCAAGTCTGTGTCCCTGGTCAGTGCCGCCCCAGAGTTCAAAAGTTTATCTGCAGAGTTCTCCCCGCCCCCAGCCTGGGTGGAAATGGGGGGGAGGGCACACGGGGTGTTAAGGGGCACCTTATATGGTCCGAGGCCGACTGCCCCAACTCTCCGTGGAGTTCTGCTGCAGCCTTTACCACGAATGGCTCCACTCTACCAGCACTATCCCTGCAAACTGCTCTGCTCTGCTGCCCGTTCCTTAGTTGCTCCAACTGTCTCACAAACTGCTCAGCTCTGCCAGCCGCTCCACTCCACCAGCCGTCCCATGAACCACTCCAGCTGCCCTCACAAACGGCTCAGCTCCGCTCACTGTTCCATGGGCCACTCCAACTGTCCCACAAACTGCTCAGCTCTGCCAGCTGCTTAGCAATATTTCTTCAGGCTCCCCCACTAGTTAACTCAGTACTTGGTGATCTCAGCTCAGCAATTTTAGCTCTTTTAGTGATTTCAGCTTGTAGTAAGGGAGCCCCAGTGCCCGTGCACCATTGGCCCAAAGTGAATTCAGCTCAGCAACTTCTAGCTAGACTCCTAATGGAAGCAAACTTAGCTCTGCTATTCAACAGTGGAGAGAGGGGATAGTGCGATTGGTGTTCCAGGCCCTCAAAAGGGGCCCATACCATCAGGTATACATACCTATCCCCAACCTCTCTCAATTCACTGGGTTTTGTAACCCATGCCCCTTGTCTAGCAAGTGCTACTTAGTTACTGGTGAGTCCCTCTGTCGTACAACAGTTCCACTGGCCTTGATTCACAGAATCAGGGTAACAACACTTTATTCTTCCTGCCCCAATAACAGAAACTGGGGATCCCACACCAGCCAAAGTAACCACTTTCAGTTGTTGTTGTCCCAGGCTACGCAGGTGGGTGTGCCTATGCAAACAAGATCAGCCCCTGAAGTTCTTTTCCATCCTCGCCATAATTCACCACCAGATGTCAGGGTAGAGCTCCTCCTGACTCTGCTTACAAATGCAAAGTAGAGCACATTGGAAAACATAATCCCAACTACACATACAAAATTATGGGGTCTAAATTAGCTGTTACTACGCAAGAAAGAACTTGAGTCATTGTGGATTGTTCTCTGAAAAGATCCTCTAATGTGTAGTGGCAGTCCTAAAAAGCCAACAGAATGTTAGGAACCATTAGTAAAGGGATAGCTAATAAGACAGCAAATAGCATAATGCCACTATATAAACCCACGGTACATCCACACCTTGACTACTGCGTGCAGTTCTGCTTGCCCCATCTCAAAAAAGATATATTAGAAATGGAAAAATTACAGAGAAGGGCAACAAAAATGATTGTGGCTATGGAACTGCTTCCATATGAGAAGAGATTTAAAAAACTGGGACTATTCGGCTTGGAAGAGAGATGACTGTGGGGGTATATGATAGAGGGCTATAAAAATCATGAAAGGTGTGGAGAAAGTGGACAGGGAAATGTTATTTACCCCTTCACATAACACAAGCACCAGAGGTCACCCAATGAAATTAATAGGCAGCAAGTTTAAAAACAAACAAAAGGAAGTATTTCTTCACACAACACAGTCAACCTGTGGAACTCATTTGTTGTGAAGGCCAAAAGTAAAACTGGGTTAAAAAATTAATTAGATAAGTTAGTGGAGGATAGGTCCATCAATGGCTTTTAGCCAAGATGGTTAGAGATGCCACCCTCTGCTCTGGGCGTCCCTAACCCTCTGACTGCCAGATGCTGGGAATGGACGATAGGGGATGGATCACTCGATAATTGCCCTGTTCTGTTCATTCCCTCTGAAAAATCTGTCATTTGTAGAGTGACCAGATAGTGAGTGTGAAAATTTGGGATGCTTTTTTTCAGGGGTGGGGGGTATAGTTGCACATACAAGACAAAGCTGCTAATATCAGGATGGTCCCAATAATAACGTGATGTCTGGTCACCCTAGTCATTGGCCACTGTTAGAAGACAGGATATTGGGCTAGATCAGGGGTGGGCAAACTTTTTGGGCTGAGGGCCACATCTGGGTGGGGAAATTGTATGCAGGGCCAGGGCAGGGGGTTGGGGTGCGTGAGGGAGTGCGGGGTGTGGGAGTGGGTGTGGTGTGCAGGAAGGGGCTCAGGGCAAGGGATTGGGGTAGAGGAGGGGTGCATGAGGGGGCTCAGGTAAGGGGATTGGGGTGCAGGAAGGGTGCAGCATGCAGGAGGGGGCTCAGGACAGGGGTGCAGGAGGGGTGCAGCAGGGGGGCTCAAGGCAGGGGGTTGGGGTGCAGGAGGAGTACGGGGGGCTCAGGGAAGGGAGTTGGGGTGCAGGAGGGGTGTGAGGTGCAAGCAGGGAGTTGGGGCGGGGTTTGGGCTCCAGCCCGGCGCCGCTTACCTAAAGCGGCTCCGGTGTGGCAGCAGCGCACACCAGGACCAGGGCAGGCTCCCTGCCTACCTGCCCTGTACCCAGACCCACGCTGCTCCAGGAAGCGCTGCGGGCCCTGGGGGGGAGGAGGGGAGAGGGAGCGGAGGGCTCCGCGCCTGCTGCCCTTGCCGCACCTCCAGGTACCTCCCCAGAAGCTCCCATTGGCTGCGGTTCCCCATTCCCGGACAATGGGAGCTACGGGGGGCAGTGCCTGGAGGCATGGGCAACGCACAGAGCCCTCTGCCCCCCTCTCCCGGGGGCCGCAGGGAAGTGGTGCCGGCTGCTTCTGCAGAGCAGTGCCATGCGGGGCAATCCTGCGGGCTTGATCCAAAGCCCTGAGGGGCCAGATCCAGCCTGCGGGCCGTAGTTTGCACACCCCTAGACTAGAT
Source organism: Trachemys scripta elegans (assembly GCF_013100865.1). NCBI lineage: Eukaryota > Metazoa > Chordata > Testudines > Emydidae > Trachemys > Trachemys scripta. Next base: position 79,623,554 of record NC_048301.1, read on the forward strand.
GGACCATTGGTCTGACCTAGTATGGCCATTCTTATGCTAGTCTGAGCAACAGTAACTAGTGAGTGGGTTAGCAAAGAGTACCATGCAGAAGTGTAATTAAGGACAAACTCATCCTGCATTTGGAACAACATTAACAATTCTGTTGATGCATGAGCCAGAAGGCTAGCAGAACTACTGTTTTAAAGAGACTGTATAATTTGCAGATCTCTTTTATCTGGACATAGGGTATGTTTTATTGGGAGGTAAGCCTGTTCTTTTAGATTGAGAAGACAGACAAAACCCTGTACATTTCCCCTTCTAAATATAGAGAAAAGCTTTGATTTAGGTGTATAGCTAGGCAGGAGGGCAGTGTGTATGAGAGAGAATTGGATGCCTGGCAAAAGCTAACAAAATCCCAGAATGAAACACAGCCCTGTATGTGAAAATTGTTTTAATGAAGAGGTTGTGAAAAAGGAAAAAAATGGTTGAATAAGAGACAAATTCATTGAACTCCAGTGTTGGCAGAGAGGGGTTGTGAAGCCCTGTGAGGATTGTCTAGGGGGGAAAACTGATAATGGGAAAGTTTGCAAAATCCAAACTTAATCTCCTGTGCTGTAGAGAACTAATCCTCCCACTTTGACATTAATCTTTTCAGCAGAGATAAAAAAATACCCTTCTTATCTTTTATTTTGCTCATTGAGCCAGAAAACAGGGGAGTAGGATTTGGTCTTTACTCGTTGGATAAATACAGAGCTGCAAAAATTCTTGCAGTAAAGTGTTTTTCCAACCACCCCTTCCAAGAGTGCAGTATGGACTTGCACCAACTGACACTGACCTTCTGCTGCTGTTCTCAGAGAATCAGCAACTTCATGGGTGTTCCTGGAACAGAGAACCAAGGCTGTAGAAATAAGAAAGTGAGGCCACCAAGGAGGATTCCCATGGCAAATACGGCTGCAAGAGCCCAAGAGGTCATTAGAAAGGTCTGCCAGATTTGAATCCATCCTACGTTTTGCATGAGTTCCTGGTACTTGGCTATCCATCCGATGTTAAGTGGTCTCCTATGGGAAATTAGTTAATGGTTCCTAGTTGGTCAGGTATCAAATCACAAAATACCACTACCAAAGCAAGCACGCCCGCACCAAAAGAAGCACCTATGCTGCTGGATGTTGCCAGCTTGACTGTCCTGGAGACTGAAATCTTGTGTTCATCACTAGAACAGATTCAAAGAGAAACAGTGCATGCCTCCCCCTTCACAGGCCTGATCAAAAACCTATTGCAGTCAGTTAAAAAACACAACTACACTTGTCCTGTTCGGTGGGCTTTGGATCAGGCCCATAAGGGCGCTGCCAGTGGGTGTAAGCCTTGCTGTTGCCATTATCTGTGTTGTACCCATTGTGTGCAGTCTCCAAAGGCCATCTGGCGCCTCTCACCAGCACCACAGCCACTTAATAAATACATCCAGAGAAATAAGAGTCTGCCAGGTTGATTTGGGATACACCAGTCACCTAGCCTGCTACCTCAGAGAGCACTTTATGTCTATCACTGTGCCGAAACAAAGAACAGCTATCCACTGGAACTGCTCAACAAAGAGTTGAAAAGGTCTGTTTCTCCTCCTTGACCCACCTCCTTTTTTCTCTTTTTAAAAAAATGGCACAAAAAAATTGCACATGACTTTTTACATAAGACTTGATGGGGGGTGGGGTTAGATTATAGCATGGCATTTATTTAGGTTGCAAAATAATGTTATTTTATTACTTGCCTCTGTGGCGCTTATTGGCATGTTCAAATTATAACATACCAGAGAGCATAATGCAGAGAGGGTCACTAGTAATCCTGAAATAACAAACTGACATTGCCAGTCCAAAGCTCAGCATCCCTGCAACAGTCAGACCTGTGTGTGTACACAGCTGAGTATTCATTCAAGCTGAGCTAAAAAGATTCCCCCCCTCAAACAAACGGATCCCTGAAAATTTGAAGATTTCCAGCCAACTCCAGCAATCAAGAGCAATCCTGTCAAAACAAACCAATGAGAAATATTAGGCTACGCAATTGTCTTCCTAGGTAATTTGTGAAAGCTCCTATTGCTTGGGATGGGTAAAAACTAGACTGGGCGACACATTAGTGTCCTGTATGAAACAATCTTGCATCTGCAGGGAGATGGACTGGATGATTTGATAAATCTGTTCCATTTCTGCTGCTATCTATGAATCAACCTATGTGGCCAAAGTGTCAAACAACAGCAAATCAATATATGCAACCCACCACTCACGAGCATCTCTGTAATAACCAACAATATGTAGGTGCCATTCAGGAGAAAGCACTTGTGGGAAGGGTACAAACCCTAATTAACCCCTCCGGAATTGAGAACAAGGACAAGTTCCAGACTGAGTGTTAAAAACCATGACAACAGCTCCTTTGAAGTCAGATGATGTGTGTTATCTTCCTGGGACAAAATCCACGCCTGTCCAGAGCGCCAGTACAAGGCCCACGCAACATCCAAGTCTCACTTGAGCCCTGTTTTGAGGATGGTGCCCAACCTATGGCCCACAAGCCATACACGGTCCACCAGAGCATTTCATAAGGGCTGCAGCCTGCTTCAATCCAACATGCTAACGACCGATTCATTAGCATTTTGTCATCATGTTTACATCATTTTAGTTTACACAAATGTGTAAATAGACAATACTGTACCTAGAAACAATCTATCTAAATACATACAAAACTAGCTGAACTTAAAATATAAATCAATACAGGTGACTTAAAATCTTATTAAAATATGTAGAATCTGTTTGGCTCACACAAGGTTGAGCCAACGTGGCACTCCTGTGAAATAAGGTTGGGCCCCACTGACTTAGGTGATGCACAAGCCTTCTCCACAGGGCTGATTTTCACTCACTCATTGCTTTTTTATAGGCATGAATTCCAGAGTCTCCTGTGTTGCAACTTCCTGACACAGGATGCAGAAGTGGGAGTGAGGCATGACATGTTGATGTTCTTATTTCCTTTGAGCAACAGATTCCTACAACTGATGCTGTTTGAATCTTGAGCAAATGGGCCTATTCAGAGACTGTGCAACCAGGTGCATGCTGCCCTTCAGCGACGTGCAAGCTCCTAGAAACCATAATTAAGGCTGGAAGAAAAGTAATGGCTCTTCCTCCACAACCCAAGTACAGGACTCCTGTGTTGGGGAATTGAGAACTGAGTGGAAGGAACAACTTCTGCTGTGAATACAGAAACAGGACAAATTCCTCTTCTTGTTGAGCCATCTCCCAACAGGAAGTAAACTGTGACTGTGAGCAGAGACAAGGAATTGCATAATGGCAGAAGGTTGGCCCCAAAGTGTTTGAGCATGAAATGGGTTTTCTTCCAAGGTATTTTGGAGAGAGTCAGATTTCTGCAAAAATGCAGATTTTTGGAGAGACTGAATTTTGAGCTGTATATTGTTTAAAATGTAACAGCACTGCTCTGCATTTCCATGCATCTTCCATCTCGAGATCTCAGTTAGGGCCTAAGTGAGGGTTCACTGGTGCATAGGCTTTGTGCTCACACTCTGCAACAGGAGAATTCCACTGAGAGGGTACAACTTACCTCTCCACCATTAGGCGGCTCAGTTTCCTGGCTGCTCTTTGGTAGTTTGGTGATTTGGCCCTCTGGCCACACTGGTCGTCCTCCCTTTCCAGGGTAAGGAAAGTCCAAACATAAATCAAAACGAGCCCTTGCAACCCCTGTGGGCCAGGCCCTCTGCCTAGGGCCTGTGAAACTGGCAAGTCCTTCCCTCTTGCTTTCAGGGAGCTCATTCACCCATTATATCGGGGTCAATCCATCCTTGGCCTTTAGCTTCCCTCTAAGTCCTTCCTCTCAGTCACAGGACTTTCCCACTGCTTCTAGGTAGCACTGTAGGAAGTCTGGATCCTCCTACTACTCTAGTCTTTAACCTGGGACTGGATACTATGGAAAAGCTGTCTTTTCTCCACTACAAACTGCCCTGCATCATCATTCCTAGGGCCACCTCCTACAGCTGCCTCTCTCTTTCCATGCCTTCATCAGCCACACCCACACAGGTTCCATTCCCAGCTCCCTCTCCGCAGGAAACCCCCATGGTTTCAGCCCCAACTGGCTGGCCCACGGACAGAGCTGCCAACAAGCTACTGTTTTTCCCCAGGTCTTCTCCCAGGCCTCAGCCAGCTACTGTCCTTCCTAGCATTCTCTTGCTCTCTCTCTCCACTAAGGGACAGGACTTCCCTTTTATCCTGTTTTTCCCTTCCCAGCAAGCCTTGCTCCTGGCTTGTAGTCACATGATCCCTGATCTATAAGTCCCATGATCTAATAGGAGAACCAGAAACCAGTGGGGTTTACATTGGAACATCTTTAAAGGCTCAGATTACCCTGCAACATTCAACCTATGTGTGCCGAATACGGTGCATTTAAGGAGAGCAGACTATCAGGCCTGAGATCCATTGTGGGTAGCTGAATGGAGCCATTTGCCCTTTATCTATAGAGTAATCACTTCACCTTCAACTGAAATGCAGTCACCTTGGGTGTGGGAAGTGGCAGCTGTTTAACTGTGCACCGATATTATTGCAGTAGTTTAGGGAAGCAAATAAGGAAAAACAGATCCAGCTTTAACTGCGTCAGGAATGTGAGGCCTGGAATGTTGCAAAACCACACCCCGCCCCCCATGCCCCGCCGCCATCATACGTGCTTCAATCATGACATGTGAGTCCTCCACTCATCCTGCAAAAAGTGGAGGCATATTGAACTACTTTTCAAATAGATCAGGACATCCTCCAAGCAGCCAGTCTGAGAGCCCCGCCTATATTTGCTCCTCATGTAGATTTTCTCTGGTACATCTATGTTTGGTTCAGATGTTTATAAGTGAAATTCCATTTCATGTTTCTGAGAAAAATCAAGGCCTGGAGGAAGCAGGCCCTGCACTTACTGTTTTGAGGGCTTACTAAAAGCAAAACATCAAAGCCTCTTCAGGAGCTGAAAAAACAAGGAGTACTTGTGGAACCTTACAGACTAACAAATTTATTTGAGCATAAGCTTTCGTGGGCTAAAACCTACTTCATCAAATGCATGCAGTGGAAAATACAGTAGGAAGATATATATACACATAGAGGACATGAAAAAATGGGTATTGCCATACTAACTATAATGAGAGTAATCAGTTAAGGTGGGCTATTATCAAAAGGAGAAAAAAAACGTTTGTAGTGATAATCAGGATGGCCCATTTCCAACAGTTGACAAGAAGGTGTGAGTAACAGTAGGGGGGGAAATAGGTTTTTAATTTGTGTAATGACCCATCCACCCCCAGTCTTTCTTCAAGCCTAATTTAATGGTGTCCAGTTTGCAAATTAATTCCAATTCAGCAGTCTCTCGTTGGAATCTGTTTTTGAAGTTTTTTTGTTGAGGAATTGCAACTTTTAGGTCTGTAATTGAGTAACCAGGGAGATTGAAATGTTCTCCTACTGGTTTTTGAATGTTATAATTCTTGACGTCTGATTTGTATCCATTTATTCTTTTGTGTAGAGTCTGTCCGGTTTGGCCATTGTACATGGCAGAGGGGCATTGCTGGCACATGATGGCACATATCACATTGGTAGATGTGCAGGTGAACGAGCCTCTGATAGTGTGGCTGATGGGATTAGGTCCTATGATGTCTGTAAGCGAGGAATGGCCTGTCTTCGATACCTCACTCTAACAGATCTTGGAAAACAGGCCAGTCCTCGCTTACAGACAGCCCCCAAACCTGAAGCAAATACTCACCAGCAACCACACACCACACAACAAAAACACTAACCCAGGAACCTATCCTTGCGACAAAGCCCGTTGCCAACTCTGTCCGCATATATATTCAGGGGACACCATCATATAAAATATATATATCTTCCTGCTGTATTTTCCACTGCATGCATCCGATGAAGTGGGTTTTAGCCCACAAAATTTATGCTCAAATAAATTTGTTAGTCTCTAAGGTGCCACAAGTACTCCTCGTTCTTTTTGCTGATACAGACTAACACAGCTACCATTCTGAAACCTGTCTTCAGGAGCTGTTAATGCAGCGTCACCATCCCTATATTGACCCCAGTCTCCTCTTCAAAGCTGAATCAGCCCCTTCGACTCTTCCTCCCCTAACGTAGCTTGGGATCCTCAATCACTCTTCCAGATAGCACAGTCTGCTGCTCTCTTGCTCTTCGGCAGGATGGTCCAGATACCGGAAGAGAATTTTACACCCAGTAACTAAGACCCAGTAATTACCAGCAGCCATACAATAACAAACCAATGTGTAGAGCCCTGCACTCACACAGCAACTCTACAATCACAAACCAATGCATAACTGCACTCACAAAGCAGCCCTAGAATAACAAATCAGCTTGTGTAGCCTAATATTCACCAGCAACCCTACAATAACAGACCAGTCCATGGTGGTCTGACTTCACAAAGCAACCTTGCAATAACTAGGGTGACCATATTTCCCTATGTTGAATATAGGACACCTGGTAAAATTACTCGTATTCAAGCGAGTTCAATGGTAATCAATCAGAACTAAGCAGTACAAACATTCAAATTAATTAGCATTAAGTTGACTGAGCCCCTGTTAAAAAAAAAAATAGGGAGTAGTTGGATTCTTTTTATTTACCTTCTTATCTACAAGGCTTTACGGTTCACACGGGGCGGGGTGTAGGATGACCAGATGTCCCAATTTTATAGGGACAGTCCTGATTTTTGGGTCTTTTTCTTATATAGGCTCCTATTACTCCCCACCCCCTGTCCCGATTTTTCACACTTGCTGTCTGGTCACCCTAGAGGGGTGACACACACACTCCTTCCTGCCCCCCCCCCCAACATTCCCATAGGCCTCTCTCACTCAGGGGGTTGATTGACTGACCCTCCCCTTCCTGCCCTATGCTCTCTGCCTTCCATGCCTGGCTGGGTCCCTGGGATGGACCCATCTCTTCTGGTACCATGTCTTCCCGAGGCAACAGGTCTGTGTAATAAGACGTATTCCCGAGGCAACAGGTGGGGGGGCACGCAGGGTCACATGCCCCTCCAGATTTCTGCCAGACTTCACACCAGAATGTGACCAGCATCAGCCTTCACTGTGTGGGAAGGAAGGGAGTGGAGCTGCTTTCAGCCACAGTAGAGGAGGATGGGGGAAGGGATGACTTGCCAGTGTCTTTGCAGAGCTCATCTCTTCTCCCCTCCTCCCCCTTATGGCTGGAAGCAGTTTGTCCCTTCCTGCCCACACTGTGTCAAAAGGCAGCTAACACCTCCAGGCTGCTTCTGGCAACTGACATAACCCAGGCTACAGGGTGTGCAGGAAGGGGTTAAGCCCTAAGGATGCATTGTGCACCAGAGTGCAGGGAACCTGACTCCAGAGGCTTCAGCAAACCCGGCCAGAGAGGTGGCTCAGCAGAGGAGGGAGCCTAGGAGACATCCTGTGCTCCCTGGAGCCAGGACCCAGGGTGGCAGGGTGTGTGTGTGTGTGTGTGTGTGTGTGTGTGTGTGGCAGTGAAGTGGGTACTAAGCGCCTGCCCTGGGGGCTGCTGTGGAGCCTGCAGGTTCAGGGTGTGAACAGGCTGGAAATCGCTTTCCTCCACCACCATTCCAGAACTTAGCTGAGGGGTGGAGAGGCTTCCCATGACAGCTCTGTGTGGGCTTGGCTCAGAGGTGAAAGTAAGCCGGTTCGGTCCGGCACGGCGTACCAGCAAGAGCCAGTACGCCATGCGGGACTGCACCGGCTTCTACAGCGGGGATTCAAAGGCTCTGGCCTCCCTGCCGATGCAGGGAGCCCAGAGCCCTTTGAATCCCGCCCGCAGCTCCAGTGGCCGGGCTGGGGCCGGGATTTAAAGGGCTCCGGGCTCGCCCTTTAAATCCCAGCAGCAGGAGCTCCGGGCCCTTTAAATCCCGGCCCCAGCCCAGCAGCTGGGCTCGGGCGGGGATTCAAAAGGCCCGGAGCTCCTGCCGTTGCGGGGAACCCCGAGCCCTTTAAATCCCCCCCTGGCTTGGCTCCTCCCGGCCAGCGCCCCAAGCCAGAGGGTCTTGGGCTTTCCCGGTTGCTGCCCCAGCCAGAGGCAATTGGGGAAAGGAAGGTGCCTGCCAGCCAGGCTGCTGGTGAGCTGAGCATTCCAACCAGGGGCTGGTTCTCCACACAGCGCTGGGAGTGGGATGCGCCCCGCTGGGTGAGATACGAAAGAGCAGTGGAGCTGGGGAGAGGTGAAGGAGCAAAGCAGGGAGAGGACAGTGAGAGGGGGAGCACATAAAGGGCTGATGGGTGGGCAGCAGAGGCAACACATAACCAGCCGCCGCCTGGCGCCTGCCTGCACTCACCAGCCACCGCAGCTCACAGCACACAGCCAGTGCTGGCCGGAAATGGGACAGGGGGGACGGGGCTCTACTGGCCAAGAACCGACAAGCAGTGGGGGCTGCACTGATAGACCATTGGGGGAGTGGCCGGCCCTGCACGCTGCATCTTTGCCCCACCACCAGCCTTGCACACACACACACACACACACACACACACACCATCGTCGGCCACTGGACCCTCCCCCTTCACCGCTGGTGGACAGGCAGGTGGCGAGCAGGGATCCAGCCAGCAGTTGGACCTGCCAGTCCTGATGGGGTGGGAGGGGAGATAGAAAGAACGGGACAATTTGCCCATTTTTAAGAAAAAGACGGGACACCCGCAGGAGGGCTTAAATATGGGACTGTCCCTTTAAAAACGGGACACCTGGTCACCCTAGCAATAACAAACCAAGCTTGAGAAATATTTTTCCCACCTACACATTCCCTACCCCCACTATGTGTTAGCATTTTACGCTTTACTCTCCTAAACCAGTGGTTCTCCAACTTATTTGATCACACACCCCATTCTTTGTGTCTGTAGTCATCTACATGACCCTCTCCCCATTCCCACCACACAAGTACATATACCACCACCCTCACTTCTGTGCTGCTGCTGGCGGTGGCACTGCCTTCTGAGCAGGGTACCCAGCCAGCAGCCGCCACTCTCCTAAAGCTTCTTATCCCCCTCCCAGAATACATTCCACACACCAACAAGGCGGCATACCCCCCAGTTTGAGAACCTTGGTCCTAAGGAAGCAGGAACATACTCTTGTGACAGTATCTCCTCTATAAACCAGATGCTGTATCCAGGAAGAAATAGATAAGAAGTGCTGCTTCTGCTGGCTGTTTCTGCCTTGCTCATCAGGAACAGTTAATTAACTTTATATAAATAGCCTCTTTCCTTTCCAATCTCTTGTACAGAGCAGAAGGCAGGCCTGCCACCTGTAATAAGGCATATCACACAAACACACACCTCACTGATTGTGACAGTCTGATCAAGGGCTAACAGCTCAGTTCAGCGATTGCTCAAAGCAGTGATGGACCTTTCCTGCAGTACCAGGTGGTTCTGTGGTAATCTTCTCCTTTGTATCAGAGGCAGTGACAAATTCAAGATGTTTTTTTGTATTATCAATATTTATGTGTAGGGTAAAGTAAGCTGGTCTGTCAGTTGATTTCAGCAGTCATAAAATTACAACATCCTCCCTTCAAGGGAATGCCTTTCCTTTGTGGGAGGATATGTTGGTTAAATAAGAATTTATCTATCTATGGCACTTATATGGTCCACATCACCATAGCATCTGGGCACATCACAATCTTTAATGTGGTTAGCCTCACAACTCCCCTGTAACATAAGGTACAAATGGAGAACCGAGGCACAAGAGATAAGTGATTTGCTCAGGGTCATACAGGAAGTATGTGATAGATTTAGGAATTGAACCTTGATCACCTGAGGGCCAGGCTAGTACCTAACCACTGGACAAGCCTTCCTCTCCCTATGGGAAAGTCATAAATAGGAGATAACCTGCTACATCTTCCCTGATGGTTTTCCTTGATAGAAGACTCTCCCCTAATATGAACCCATTCCTAAGACAGACTGATCACCCATTGTTTGAGGAGCTGAGAGCAGTCTGCATTTTGTAACATTTCCCCATAGCATCATAACTGACAGACGTTGCAAATTAACTCCACGAAGATAGGATTGTTACCCTTAGTGTGCTGGTTACAGTCCAAATGGAGAATTACATTCCATCTACTCAGTATTCTTTCTGCAATCGCAATTACAGAAGCATTTTTTTTTTCAGATTCTCTGCTAAGTTATTGTGTGGTGTTGCTGCGTGCTGTTGAAAAGCTGCTGTGTTCCACTCTAGAGGTTGGATGCCTTTTGGTTTTGGATGAAGTTATCTTTGAATATTCCTTACCTACCGCACAGAGAGAGGCTTGGTCAAGGCTCAGTCTAGCAGACAAAGCTATAACACGATCCAATGGCTAGGTATTGAAGTTTGACAAATTCAGATTGGAAATAAGTTGTAAATTTTTTCACAGTGACAATAATTAACCATTGGAACAACTCACCAAGGGTTGTGGTGGAGTCTCCATCACTGACAATTTTAAAATCAAGACTGGATGTTTTTCTAAAAGCTATGCTCTAGGAATTATTTCAGGGAAATTCTATGGCCTGTGTCATATAGGAGGTCAGACTAGTTGATCACAGTGGTTCCGTCTGGCCTTGGAATCTATGAATATTTATTAAGTGCTTTGAGATCATCATCTCTTCAGGGAAGGAATTTAAGTGCAAATGTCAGATAGATATAGAGAAAGCATTAACCTGGATGGCTGACTGGAAAACTCCAGTACTCCAAGGTGCTATTACTTTCACATCTCTATTATATTTCTTTCCTATTTTTGTTCCTTTTCTGATCTAAGGCCTCCCCCACGCTAAGCAACTGTCTTGGTCACATTCTGCCATTTACTTCCCATAGATGAAGCCCAATTTTGGGGAGGAAAAAGCCATTTTGGAATAGGATATGAAATCCAGAGCCTAAGGCAGCTCAGCATTGTGCTAGACTGTAAGATCTATCTAAATTGTACCTTTGTTCTTAGTCTCATCTCCTTGAAAAGTCCACATTGAGGGGCCTTTTCCTTTAGTGGGACTCCCATCAGTGCTGCTTCCTGTTGAACAGCAGGGGTAATTGCTGAACGAAGTGAGATTCACACACAGCAGTCATGCCTGGCATTAAAATTCTGGCCTCCCAGCCATCCTCTTCTCATATCTGTTGTCTACGTACTCTGTGCCTCTCTCAAACCACCAGTAATGGGATTAATTGAGGCTACACTATAAACTTACATCAGTATAACTATGTAGCTCAGGGGTGTGAAAAACCCCTGAGCGATGTAGTTATACCAACCTAACCCCCTGTGTAGACAGCACTATGTTGACGAGAGAGCTTCTCCCACCGACATAGCTACCACATCTCGTTAAGGTGGAATAACTACACTGATGGGAGAAGCTCTCCCATTGGTGTAGTAGCATCTTCACTGAAGCGCTACAGTGGCTCAGCTGCAGCATTTTAAATATAAATGTCTCATAAGCGAGACAGGGAATGTTAGATCAGTTTGGGAGGTGACGACCCTTTCTAATGGCAGTAAAATCTCAGCAGCTGAATACTTGGCAGGCAAAGCCAGGTAGCTGCTCCATTCAGTGCATACACAATAAAAATCCTCTACCTGCAACCTCAGCTTCTTTATTCTTTTCTGTATCTAAGCCAAAATGGGAACTTTGCAAATTCTTAAGACCACAGATTTAGCTAACTCACTTTGGCCTAAGTGATATGTTATGGGAGATTAATCTAACAGCTGATCATCTTTCAAGAGCTGACAATGGTAAATGTTTCCCGAGGGATCTTTCTGATCAGCCGACACCTCGCTCTTCTTAGTAAGATGAGTCATCTCAAAGGCCCGGAGATCTGGTTATGTTCCCTGCCCCAGGAGGAATGACCAGAACTTTATGACCTCACCATTCAGGAGAAGCAGAGGTTCTAAACTAAAATAAAGACCTAGGGCCAGATTGTAGTCTTGGTGACTCTGACAACGTCAGTAGAATTACTGAAGCATCTCTGAGATCAGCATCCTGCCCAAAGATGTCAGAGTGAAGAAGATGATTGATGGGCTTCCTGGTTGGTTAACTAGCTTGCACTGGAGCTCCCTCTGCGTGGTGTGAGCTGCTTTATAAAGGACCTGCAGAATTCAGCTTTGCCTTTCTTTAAAACTGAATTTGGGTCTTAATTTTCAGAAGGTGCTGAGCATCCACACCTTCATTTGCAATCAACGGGAGCTGTGAACGTTGAACACCTCTGGAAATCAGGCCCTGAAATCCTCTATTCATTCACTGAACACAGACAATAGCAATGCAAGCTTCCTCCATATGGCCTCATCCTTATTCCTGAGCAATCACAACTAGGGATGAGAGAGGAGTTCAGCCTCCATGCCTTTTCAGCCAAGATACTGTTATCCTTGAATGCTACTGTCACTGCCAATTATGATGGGAACAAAAGCATTTTGATACTTGAACAGTAGGCATCAGGACTGAGAACTACCCACTCATTCCACATAACAAGCTGTCATCCAATAGTAATGATAGGTCACCACTGAGCTGGGTCATCTCTGAGCGAATGATCTAAAGGGGAAAGTTTTCAGCCTCTTCCTGAGCCCCTGAGGCTGCCAGTTCCTGGCTCTGTCTTTTACTTGTTATGGTGGGTAAGGGAAAGGCTTTTTGTCATATGCACATCTTTCCCATTCTCTGTGCTTGAAGGTACCAATTATCACAGTAAAACATTTCTGAGCCCGAAACAGTGGCATTTCTCACATCAGCTATTTATATACTTTGACTGTAAATGGCTCAAACCAGGCATGAGATATTTCATGGCAAGATTTTGTGAAATGGTGTGAAAACCAGCTACTCTGAGTCTGCCTTGTTTACTTATTGCTCCTTTTTCTTTAAGTGCTTGCCAGGTTGCCTTCACTGCAGCTATTTTCTTTTCGTGTTCATTATTTTTAAACTGTGGGTTTGAGCCTTTGCACGGAGCTTCCTCCCCGAATGAGGGTCAAGAAGCAATTGGCTCTGTCTCAGTCTCAACACATGTGTGGGCAATAAATGAAGGATCATCCCACTCCCTCTCACACCATAAAGCCTGAACCTCAGCATTCCAGCAGAGTATGCCATGGAGCAGCAATCAACAGGTGCTGACTTCATCCCCTTGAAGGACTTGTGGGAACAATAGTCGCAAAGTGCTTGGGAATCCGTTGGACAAATTGTAGGGTTTTATCATCTGCTTGGCAGATTGCCTCTGACTCCCTGTCTGAGCAAAAACAGTATTGCTGTGAAAACAAGAGGAAAGGCTAATAACGTCCATGGGAAGATAAAGATGTATACCTTCATGTCACTGTGGGAGGTACTCAGATACCATGGTCATGGCTGCCATATACAAACCTAGCTATCTACAGCTGGTTCAGTAACAGCAGAAGAAAGCTCTATTTTAATCACTGAAGAAATGCCTGGGGTGCTGCTCTCCAGAAAAGCAATCTTGTTTGTATAGAACCCTAGGAATTCAATCACTCGCTAATCAAATCTTTTGCATCTGCCCAAGACACAGCTGTCACTGTATGGCCAAATTTTTTTTGCTCCCTTTTGCCTGCCCAAACTTCGGAGGTTTTTAAAGGCACATTGCCAAGTTGAAAATTGAATGTATTGCTAATAACATATTATTTACAGTGAAAGAGCAAAGGGCCAGAAATCCCCTCCATGGGGGGGGGATCCCCCACCTGCATGGAAACACCACCTCCATCACACTGTACCCCCCCTCCTCTAGCACCCTGCTGATCCCCCTCTGCTGGGGCTTTGTGTAGAAGTTCTGGTTGCAGGTCTGAGAGGAGGCTGGGCAGGGGACCAGACTCACTGTGGCACCATCCCTTCCCCAGCCTCAGCATTTACACATGGAGATCCATTTGAGAGTTAATGCAACCTAAAACTGGAGTGACTGCCTTTGGATCTCCTGAGTGGCTACTGCTCAGTAACTGCAGGGAGCTCAGCCAATGGAGACATGTTCCTATGGGAGCCATTCTGCCAGGGAGGGAGGGAGAGGATGCCAGCAGGGGAGAGAGGGATTGGAATTACAAGTCAGCCCCTATTAATTATTAGTAGTATTGCAGTAGTGTCTAGGAGCACCAGTCCTGGACCAGGACCCCACTGGTATTAGGCACTAAAAACACAGAACAAAAAGGCAATCCTTGCACTAGTGCTTAATTTATAATGAAAGAGGTACTGGGGCTCAAGCAATTTTTTTTTACATTCATAACTGATGCGGCAAGCCCAGAGGTGCTGGGGCTATAAACTGCCAAGCCTAGAGGTGCCAGAGCTCAGCCCTGGCAAGCCCTGGCACAAATTAAGCACTGCCTTGCACCAAAGATCTCCCTCAGAGAGTCTGGGAGGAGATCCCTTCCCCATGCCTTAATCTGTGAGTTAGGAAACCTTGCTTCTCCAAACCCTGCTGAGCCCCACCCCCCTCAAAAGGAGATGATTTACAAGAAACTCCTCAATGGCAGCCTGCTTGCCTCACTAGTCCCCTCCAGTGGTTTTCTCCTTTGAGGGAGTGATCTGGCCCCAAACTGCCCCACTAAAACTACACTTAAAGCTGCATTGCTGAGAGTTAGCGGTGCAGGGGGAGGAATGATTGTAGGACTTAAATGACCTACCTGAATGGTTCCATATAAATGAATCTTAACAAATAATAGTTACTAGTAGTGGCATTCTATGTGCAAGAACAGTTATCTCATGGTACAACTTAAAGGTCAGATGATCCTTGACTTCACTGACTGTTGAAGGCATCTGACACCTTCCAAAATTGACCCTAAGACTTCAACTTCCTGCCGTTCTTTGTACAAGCTCTCCACAGATAAAATCCCCCTCAACGGAGGACCAAGCTCTAGGGAATTCATTATGTGACTAGGAACACGGCGGTCCTAGAAACTGACAGACAGCATTACTGTTGAAAGCTCTCAGTGTCTCAAGAGTAGGTTGGTCTGGTGCCCAGCTTGCCTGAAATGCTGCTCCTCTCAATAACACTTGATAAGGAACACAGATGCATACCATTTATCAGTAGCACTTGACTAAGAGGATTGCTTGCCCCAGCTTGTCAAGGTAGCTCAGAGTTTTACTCTGGGCTCTAATGAAGACTTACAAGGCTGGTGGTCCTCAGAAACTTCCCTGTCAAATACTCTCCCTACTATAGTCTGACTCTGGGGAGGAAGCAGAGCCAGTTGGGAATGTGTTGACACCAGGGAATTTCCTTATCTCGTGACTCTCATGGATCTGGCTGGTACTAGGCATTAGGGTCAAGGCTTAATGTACAAGCGTTGTACATCTCTTTCAGCAGAGAAAGCAGTTGCTACCAGAACAGCTTGTGAGCATTGGGTAGGAACATGCACATCTTCTATAATTTACTTGACAGCCCTGCTGTGCTGCTTTCCCTTTCTCTGCCACAGTTTTCATTAAATAGATAATATAGATAGAAATAAGGTCAAGTCCTAGTTACTAACAGAAGAAATGTTGAGAAGTGTATTTCCCTAGAACATGTTTGGATGGATAGAGTCTAAATGGTATGAAGGAGCCAAGATTCAGTCCAAATCAGATGTTGAAATGGATGGATGAACAGAGAGAGAGACACACACACCCACGCGCACACAAAGTGAGTCCACAGCCCCGCTCAGATAGTGTTGATTTTTCCAATGTTTCAGCATGGTGCTGCCTCTTTGCTGCTGGAGGTCCTGTTTTTTGGGTGAGATGTAAAACGAAGGACCAGACTGCTTAAAAATTCCCCACAGAACTTTTCACAAGAAACCCTTTGCATGCTGGTTTCCAGGACAGAATCTTTGCCCTTACATTCTCCCTATAGTTTCTGTTGGAAAGGGTAATCTTCACTTCTTGTCCTGTAACATTCCTGAACTCTGTTAAAAGGATGATGAGCAGCATGCACAGTAATTGCAACTGTACATACAAATGTGGTAATTGCATAGGCAAATAACTAAATCAAGTCAGTTGCTTTTATAGTTGAGGTATTAAGAGCACATACTTTGTTTAAAAATCAGCTCCACAGTTTCTAAAGGAACCTGAGCTGTACAGAGATGAAAAGCACTACATAAATACAAGGTCGTTATTATTGGCATAACAGCTTTGTCTGACCCAGTTGTTATTAACCACCTGAAGAGTTGTGAGGTGCCTCTCTGAATGCTGTCAAGTCATGAAGCATAAGCTGTGATCAGACCTGTACACGAACGTGCATTTAGTAATGAGAACTTATTTTCAGGTTCATTAGTGGTGCTCATGTCCACTAAACAAGCAGGACAGCTTGGCTTGCATTTTTAACTCCCCAATAGACACTTAATGTCTCAGAAATAGACTCATAGACTTTAAGGTCAGAAGGGACCATCATGGTCATCTGGTCTGACTTCCTACACATTGCAGGCCACAGAACCTCATCCATCCACTCGTGTAATAGACCCCTGTGACAGTGCGGGACTCACCCCTGCGGCGCCTCCTGCTGGTCATCCAGGGAATTAGTGTCTCCAGCCTCCAGAGCGCCCTCTGCAGGCTGGTGTCCCGCTGCCGCTGGCCCCCATGTCCCTCCCAGGACCCGGTGCCCCTTGTATTTGGGGTGCTGCCCACTGGCAATACCCCCACAGTCTCAAGGTTTCCCCACCCAGGGGAACCCCCAACCCTCTATCCCCACCTTGCCTCAGTTGTGGGCTATTACCAGTCACCATCTAGCCCCCGCTCACTGGGGCAGACTGCAGTGTAAAAGCCACTCATCATAAGCAAGGGGGGTTTGGACCTGCTGCCTCTGCCTACCCGTGGGTTGCCCCCTGCAACCACAGTATTTAATTGGCCTTCCAAGCCATTGGCGTTTCCAAGCCAGAGCTCCCCAGCTCCCTTGGCCTTCCCCCAGCCCTGCTCCGCTCCGCTCCACTCGACTCCACTCCAGGTACCTTCTCTCAGCTCTCTGCAGCCAGGTCCCTCCCTCTCAAAGCTAGAGAGAGTCTCTGCTTGCTCCTGGCCCACTGCCCTTTTATAAGGGCCAGCTGGGCCCTTATTAAGCCAGCTACAGCTGTGGCTGCTTTCCCAATCAGCCCAGCTTTCCGAGCTGCAGCCCTCTCCAGGGCTGCTTTCGAGCCCTTCAGGGCAGGAGCGGGTGACCACTCCGCTACAACCCCTAAGCACTAGCTGAGTTACTGAAGTCCTCAAATCATGGTTTAAAGACTTCAAGTTACAGAGATTTCACCATTTGCACTAGTTTAAACCTGCAAGTGACCCATGTCCCATGCTGCAGAGGAAGGCGAACCAGCTACCCCCTCCCCCAGGGTTTCTGCCAGTCTGAGCTGGGGGAAAAGTCCTTCCAGACCTCAAATACAGCAATCAGTTAGACTTTGAGCATGTGGGCAAGACCCACTAGCCAGGTACCTAGTTCTCTCTTCCATGGACTATAGATTTTATGTTACCAACATGTCAGTCTTCCCTTCCTTTCTCTCCTCTACATCAGATCACTGGTATGCCCATTGGTCTTTCATTAGTCTCCCTTTAGGTATACAGAATTTGCCATAACAGACTCCACCAATGGTCCATAGAGCATAAGAGACCTGCTACTGTTACCAACTAGTAGAGAAATCCTTCTTTAGATCAAGTGATTGAGGCCTGGAGTTAGGACCTCAAGGGACAATGTTCTAGTTTCAGCTTCCCATAAGTGACAAATACAGTAACTGTATCTGATTGATTTGTTACAATATCTGGCAACTTCCCAGAAGAGTCCTGGCCCATTCTGTACAGAAGGGAGAATGTTCTTGCAGAGATCAGCTGATTGCCTGTTGCCCCACCCACACAGTACGTGAAACATGTTTGTGACTCCCATAACATTTTTTTTCTTAGCTCTGACAATAGAAAAGTATTGTGTTAGGAAACAGAGTTATAAATCTGGTAGATACCAAAACCAAACTAGCAGACTGACAGCACTGGACTGCTTAGTTTATCTGCTGATGAGGTACAGGTCAAACTGTCTTGCAGATTGCCAGTATGACCCCTCAGTCCTTGGTCTTTCTGCTACAACTGGTAGCATGGGAGCCAGTTAACAACAGCTGTAGTAGTGGGATTTTTGTTATGTGGATCCCAGGCCATCAGAAGCTAGACTGAGACATCAGCTCACTTCACACTGGTGGCTGTGTGGTGGACCTTAGAGTAACAGCTTTCACTCACTCAGGACCTGGGCTGGATCAGAACCATGATCTAGCAGCCTACAATGCTGTTTCTATTCTATGGTCCCATGAACGATCTACTCCCTTGTCTCTCATTCTTTTACCCTGGTTTACTGTCAGCTGTGGGACGAAACATCAGTTCGAGTTTATGAACATGACTTCTAGTGTCCTGGGAACCATCTCCTAGAGTAAATAATGAAAATATCTCAGCCTCCCTTGCCAAAGTAATAACAGCTGTGCTCCTCAGCTAGAAATACTGGCAGGTACGGTGTTAGCATATCTGCAGAGCAGCAAAGTCATGCCTATAAAGTCCATCTCTCCCCGCAGAAGCACTGAGGAATATCCTGTGCAGTCTGACTTGCCTTTATTAAGTTCTCCCTGTTGCTTTGCACTGCACAGCTCATAAGACAGTTGACCATGCAAGACTGAGACTAGTAATAAATATGTCGCGTTGAGCAAATAGGACACAGAAATTGGAAAGAGAAGGGGAATTGTGTGGCACTAAGACTGCTGATGGGCCTTCGCTATGTTGTTTTTCATAGTGACAGCAAGAGCCTGTACACCATACAGGTAGCACAATGGAGGATATATAGCATCTAAGATGGCTTGGCTTTGAATTTCCCCTGGAATTTTGAAGTGACTGATATAAACACACAGACACACATTGTGTGTGTATATAAAATATTATATATATATATATATAAAATAAACACAGACACACAGAGTACAGCCTTAATTATCTGAATGTTACAGAAAACATTAAGTACAGATAATTAAAGGAATTTTCAATATAATTAATAGACATCCTGGTAACATAGTCCTGTTTAGGATAACAAGAATTTGGGGAATAATTGAGGCTGTACTACGTATGTATTATATATATGCCCTCACAAAACTTCTAAATTTGAAGTTAAGGTTACTAGGCTGCATATTCTGCGAGTGCATACCATAAAAAAGCAAGAGAATAAGCAGTTGAGTCATTCAACACCCCATCTCCACTACACACTTTATTGGGCCTTCTCAACTTCAGCTATTTCCCTTTCACTGTGCTCAGCCCACCCAAGTCCACCTTCAACCTGAACAACCAACATGCAGCCTTAACTCTGGCCAACTTTACCGTTTTACCATATTTAGGTATTTTGAAGATTAACATGTGGTTTTTATCAGAGGGGTAGCCATGTTAGTCTGTATCCACAAAAACAACGAGGAGTCCTGTGGCACCTTAAAGACTAACAGAATTATTTGGGCATAAGCTTTTGTGGGTAAAAAACCCACTTATCTGAAGAAGTAGGTTTTTTACCCACGAAAGCTTATGCCCAAATAAATCTGTTAGTCTTTAAGGTGCCATCAGACTCCTCATTGTTCATGTGGCTTTTGGAAGTTACATTGTATGTAGCTCTGTTCCTAATTTTGCATGTAAGAAAGTGATAGTGTCAGATTCCAAATGCTGATTGTGGGATCTGTTTTTCCTGTAGCATTTAGGAAATGTTATATGAATGGATTATCTTTGTTGCTAGCTATTGCTCAAATTTAGGCATTAGTCATGATCTACAGAATCAGGTTTGATGTAAACAGTAGGAATTTAAAAAACAAAATGGCTACAAACGACACAGAAAAAAAAATACATCCACGCAGCTTGGGTTACAGCTTTGTCTCCCCTGTTTACCAGGGCCCACACACTGACTGGAATGATATACAGAACACAGAACCATCTAGTGGCTGAAAAGTGTACTGCAAGTAAGTATCATCACAGTATTTGTTTTTATGTAAAACTGCACCTAGCTCTTATCTAGTGCTTGTCATCAGTAGATCGCAAAACACTTCACAAAAGAGGTCAGCATCTTTATCACATAGAAATCACAGAACTGAAATAAGCATGAGTGTGCACATTGGGTTATTATTTTGATGCCAGTGGGAGTAGTGCACATACACTCCCTGTCTGGTCCATGCATTCATTTTGTAAAACCAGCAGTGTTACATATTCCTTTCACTTTTCACACCATCTCTCCATTTCTGGGGCAGTGAACTCACCTGGAGAGGCTATTTGGAGACAGTCTCCATGCTGCGGTGTTGTGTGTGTTTTCTCTGCCATGCTGCACCTGTTAGTGATGTCAGAAAAGATTAAATTTTGATGAGCTGCAGTAGCTCCATCCCCACTTTGGTGCCCTAGCACAAGGGCACAGAGCAGCACAGAAGCAGGAGTGGCAAGGGATGGCAGAGCAGAGCATGGAAAAAAAAGCCGTGGAAGAGGATTGTTCTGTCTTAGAATGGGCTGGAGTTAATATATACAAAATGCAGCGTTTAGTATATAGACCTGTTACTAGAGTTTGTAAAACACACAATAACAAACAAACAAAGCAAGTGACTAAAATGCAGTCACATTGTCCAGTATTTGTTCTTGTGACCTGTGCTCACTGGACCGACTGCTTATAGGCAGATATGGGAGAATGCAAAGGCCACATGCTGTAATAGCAGAGGCACATATATGGCTCAAGGACACAATACAATGGGAAGCAGAAATGGCTGTGGCTACCAGGCCATGGAATGAAAGGGAGCACAGGGGAGAAGCTGGCATACGTGGGAGAGAGGGTGAGGTGTGTGCAGTGGGGGAAGTTAAGCTACACAGAGGGGGAGAGAAAGAAGTCTTGTTGAGATACACAGAAAGACTTGGACTTGGGACATAAAATATTGGGAAAAAAATATCTGTTTGAGTTCACAGAGTGACAACCAATCTAATTTTATATGCCCTGTCCCTGTTCTCATCTGTTCACAGGGCTGCACTTTATCAGTAGCAGTGGAGTGGATCTAATACAATTACATAGTGATCCTGATAGAAATAACGCTAACCACCAAAGGGGAGCTGCAGCAGTTCTGAGCTTAACGAGGTTAGCAACTGTAGTGCAAGGTGAACTCCAAAACTTTTTTTTTTTTTTAAACCCCAGGCAGCAAGATAAGGTCTGCTCCAGATTTCCAATGCTGTCACAAAGCATGAGGGCAAAAAAGGCTTGGGCAACAGTGCCTTCAATTGCATTTAACCACAATTAATTCCCAAACCCTGGAAACAACAAGGAATGGAATTGTATTTACAACTAGCTTGAAAAAGAGAAAGGTAGACAGAGTGTGGTAGGAGAGAGGGTTATGGCCTGATTTTCAGAAGAATTGAGTACCTGCAGCTCCCACTAAAGCCAGGAGAATTTACAGGCACACACCCACATTAGCTGGGCTGCTGTGCACATGGGGAGGAAGCAGTAGAAATACACTTTTGCTTGACAACATTTCTTCCCTCTCCTATTTACTGTGCAGCAGTTTCATGTCCACCCTCCTCCCTCCGCACACTATACTATCTCCTTCTCCCTCAAGACCTTGCAGTTCCCGAACAGGGAGGGATGGGCAATGCTCACTCTGGATCCTGCAGGGGTCGCTGGTGGCTCCTGTCCCTTGGAGGCTGAGTGTAGTGACTGTGTAGCAATAGCAAGTACAAAAATATTCCTTCCCAGTTCCCATTACTTTAGGTGGAGGAGGCAGAGTAAAATTCACCAGGGACACGCCAAGCCTCCAACCATGGGATCACTCTCTACTTCACCTTCATCCAGCAACCCCAACAGGGACATACTTATGAGCCACCCCCACTTTGAGTCAACAGGTGCCACAATGGCTTCTTGAATTGGGCCTATCCTTAGCAATACCATGCCCCTCCTATTCGGAGCTCTGAAGCTGTGAGACCCAGTGGGTGATATTGTTGATAACACTGAGACAAACATTCCCCTCAGATGCACTGGTGCAGGTCCATTGGCCTTAACAGGGCTGTGCTGGGATAACCCGGGGGACAATTTGGCCCAATATTGTCAACCAATTAAAAATGTTATTAGAAAAATACAGGAACACAAACCTTGGACTCTTAAAAGAGATGATGCCATTTGTAGCATTGCCAATGCTTGCAATTTTATTGCGAGTCTCCTGATATGTACTGTTTTTCCATAAAGCTTCAGCTGTTGGAGGCATGTGATGAAGTGAGAATATCAGCTTTCATTTACAAAACTAGTTTCTAAACCTAACAGTTGTGAGGAAGCTTGAAATCGTGACTCAAGCATGCCTTAAAGACTCAGGAAGATTCATACTCTGGGGCTCATGGCCTAGCACATGGCCACTGTGTGGTCTGGGTTCCCAAAACTGCAGGGGAAGTGTTAAAAACACAAAAGATAGAAATAAGCAGAAAAAGACCCTTTCCAATGAAACTTAATAGAAAATAGTCTTGGCAACTCCTGCTCACGTACTCCTATGCCTGAACCCCATTTCTTTTGCAAACCCTTAGTGGCAAGTTCTTCATTTGAACTCCTGTCTCAAGTATCGCATTGTCAGAGTTAAACTGTAATAGCTATTTTGAAAAGGGTCTAGTAATATTGGATGCCTCCATTTTTGAGGGTTCATCTTCGAACACCTGAAAAAAGACTTGCTTTTCAAAAAGTGCTCAATGCTCGCAACTCTCATTGACTTAAACTGGAGCTCTGGATGTTTAGTAGTTCTGGAAATCAGGCCCAAGGGGTCTCCAGCTGGGCACCCAGAGACCCAGATGAATAGCCACTTTTGAAAATTTTGGCCTAAGCTCCTTGGAGCAGGAACTTAAGGCCTGGTTCCTCTCACATTCACACCAGTGCAAATCATGTGTAGCTACATTGCTGTTAGTGATGTTACTTACACTGGTGTTAAAATTGTTGAGGGAGGAGTCTTCTTAGGTGTTTCCAAAGACATTATGTCTACCTATAGCTAGGATGCTCCCAAGCTGAAAAATCTGATCTGAATCTTAACCATCCCACAATTCAGAGGTGTTTGGATTCAGCCCATTATAAAGATGGGGAGGGAACCCAACTGTGCAAATCTGGATCCGGGTTCTGATTCTGAATCCACCCACCTTCTTGGGTTGTTCGGATCCCAGGTTTTGATTCTGGCACATATCAGGGAACTGCACGGTGCTCTGTATGCCTCAGTCTCAGTCACATCCAGTGATCTGAAATCTTTATTTAGTAACAAAACTTCTCTCTGAGACCTAAACGATTTGCTGGTGTTGGTGACTTGCCGCAAATATTTAGTCCTGATCTGTGTGTTTCAGAAGAAGCAGTCCACAGGAAATACACAGATGCTGGAAAGCTGCTGGCCTGAAGTGGCTCTCTGAATGAAGATATCTTCTGGGTAACGCGAAGGCTTGACTTGTAGTGTACTTGATATACTTCAATGCTGACAAGTGTATAAAAAAAAAATTCTTGATTTACTTTTTCTCCAGAAGAATGAGATATACTGTTGGCATCCCCGTTATGAAAAGGGATGCAATTTTACAATGAGAACGGCTCTGATTAAAGGCAACTACTGTCCACAAAAGAGTTGAACATTTTTCTTGTAAGCTGTTTTGTCTGATAAATGCAGTAGTCAGACACCTGCTGGATTAGTTTAGAATCACAGCCAGAGCTGAAATAAACTAGCATATTTAATTATCTGGAAATTCTTTTCTCTGCACACAGCAATCAGCCTCTACAGTTTAGGAGCTTTGGTTTGGTCTCTACAGCCATCCAACACCATCTTCCTAGAATGGCCACAGTAACACTGTAGTTCTGGTCAGGCATAAGCCTCAATATTTGTCATCTCTTATCCCTGCTCACTTCCCATCCCCTTTTTAAAGGAGGAGAGAAATTAATGAGGGCATGAAAAAAAACTCATGCATTTCATTACCTCACTTTAATGGGCTGGGCCCCTCATTAGATGCTGTGGATCACAGCCAGATGGACTGTGACCCTCATTATGTTTCCAAGTTACTCTGCAGCTTAATGAATGCTGGTTGGTGGCTTGCTGGTCACTTAACCCCTCCCTGCCATTTGGATTCACACTTCATTAGCTGCAGAATGTTTATTCCTCAGGGTTTCCTTCTTCTTCCTTGTATGACCCCAGCCTTCTACTCTTTTTTTTTTTTTTTTTTTTTTTTTTAATTCTGCTGCTCTGGTGGCCCTGGGAAAATTGAAATGATAGTGACCTGGAATGGTGGCAAGGGCAGTAAATCACTATTGGGGATGGGATGCCCCGGGCTTTGATGACTAAAGACTGCAAATCTGGAAGGAAAAGGAGCCAGACTGTATCAGAGACAGCATTAACCAGCAGACAGGCACCCTCCTCCTGCCTCCACGGCTGCAGTGTCCTTCCCTCATGCCGCAGCACTTCCAAAGCTTTGAAATGGGCTGAAGAATCCCTGTGATTGTTGCCAGAAGAGCAGAGCCTTGCCTAGAGACCCAAACAATGTTGGCTTGCTTGCTGTCCTGTACAACCCAGCCTCAAAATTCATTGATTTGTTCCCTTGCTTTCAGTTCACTAGAAAGCCTGCTTTAAGTGCAGGGATTGGGAATGGCTTCACAGCTGAGTTCTTCAATATTCAAGTCCAAAGCACTCTCGCACACCAGCAGGCAATCACTCCCTGTACCCCAAGCATAATCTGCTGGAGTCCAGCTCTTCTTGGCCCTTGTGGCAAGAGTTTTGTGGGTTCAGGGTGTCAGTTACATGTCGTGCCTTCTCCATGGAGCACCTTTTTCTCAGTCATACAAATGAGACGGATGTACATGGGCTTGAGGAGAGGATGCATATGAAGGGAAGGATGGTCTTGTGAGGATGGCACTGGCTTGGGCCTCAGGAGGTCACTCCTCCATTCTGCCAGCATTTTCCCATATAACCTTGGGCCAGTCACTTAATTGCTCCATGCCTCAGTTTCTGCACTTGTTACTGGAGACAATAGTTCTTCCTTTGTCTCTCTTGCCTATTTAGAATGTAAGTACTTTGGAACAGGGGCTATCTGTTATGCGTATATACAGCACCTAACACAACAGGGCCTTGATCTCAGTTGGGACCTCTTAGCACTGTGTAATATAAATAATAAATGCATTGTGTCCCATTCACACTATAATCAAACATTACCATCAGACCAACAACATACCCAGTCACCTCGACAAGTACAACCAGAACAGAGCCTGTCACTTTGAGGGATACCTTTAGAACACTGACGTGCCTGTGTGACTGTGACGGGTTGGATCACAGAAACCCCCTTGGGAGCTGCCACCGGATGTGCAAAGACTATCCCTGCATCTGTTTTCCCTGCCAGCTCAGGACTCCAGCACCCTGTCTTGCTGAGCCAGACACTCCTGTCTGGCTCCAGACGCAGACCCAGGGTCTGAATCACTTGTCCCAAAGCTGCAAGTTTACCTGAAAACAGCTCGCAGTAGTGCGCTTGTCTTTAGCACTCAGATGCCCAACTCCCAATGGGGTCTAAACCCAAATAAATCCGTTTTGCCCTGCATAAAGCTTATGCAGGGCAAACTCATAAATTGTTCGCCCTCTATAACACTGATAGAGAGATATGCACAGTTGTTTGCTCCCCCAGGTATTAATACATACTCTGAGTAAATTACTAAATAAAAAGTGATTTTATTAAATACAGACAGTAGGATTTAAGTGGTTCAAAGTAGTAACAGACAGAACAAAGTAAGTCACCAAGCAAAATAAAATAAAATGCGCAAATCTATGCCTAATCAAACTAAATACAGATAATCTCACCCTCAGAGATGTTTCAGTAAGTTTTTCTCAGACTGGACACCTTCCAGGCCTGGGCACAATTCTTTCCCCTGGTACAGCTCTTGTTGCAGCTCAGGTGGTAGCTAGGGGATTCTTCATGATGGCTTCTTCCCTTCTCTGTTCTCTTCCCCCCTTTATATATCTTTTGCATAAGGCGGGAACTCTTTGTCTCTCTGGGTTTCCACCCCCCCTCACTGGAAAAGCACCAGGTTAAAGATGGATTCCAGTTCAGGTGACATGATCACATGTCACTGCAAGACTTCATTACTCACTTGCCAGCACACACATATACAGGAAGACTCACAGGTAAATACAGCCATCTGCAGACAATGGGAGTCATCAAGATTCCAAACCATCATTAATGGTCCACACTTTACACAATTACAATAGGCCCTCAGAGTTACATTTTATATTTCTAGTTTTAGATACAAGAGTGGTACATTTATACAAATCAGATGATCACATTCAGTAGATTATAAGCTTTGGAATGATACCTTACAAGAGACCTTTTGCATGAGGCATATCCCAGTTACTTACATTCACTTATTACCGTATTTTCTCTAAAACTATCTCAGTTACATTATATTGACTTATCAAGTTTTTTATAAAACCATATAGACTGCACAACGTCACAGCATTGTGTCCCATTCACACTATAATCAAACATTACCATCAGACCAACAACATACCCAGTCACCTCGACAAGTACAACCAGAACAGAGCCTGTCACTTTGAGGGATACCTTTAGAACACTGACGTGCCTGTGTGTTTTATGGTTAAAATGGAGGCATGCCTTCCATCTGGTGGCTGGCAGGGGCACTCCCCTCCACGGCAGCAGCTATGCAGAAGGAGGCCCTGTCACCAACTCATCTGATCCTGGCAGCACCACCCACATCTCACTTCAATGGCAAGTCACTTTAGAACTGTTTTAAATTAAGGTTGCCTCAACGAGATGGCAACAAAAGCGGGGAGGCGGGCCCTGCTTTGCCACTCTAACAAATAGAGCCACATCTCATTGTTCAGCATGCGTTCGACCCACTGAGCATGGAACTTCCACCCTCCTCCCTCGCTGCGTCAGGAGTTCAATGTGGGGCCACAACAGAGCACAGATGGTGCCAGCTGCCGAGACAAACAGCAGCTATTGTGAAGTGCACTTACATATGTTGAATGCTAATGTTGGTTCTTATAGTGAGGAAAAAAGGAAACAGGTAGCTTTGTGTCCCAAGATACTGTTGCTGTCAGGAGCAGCAGACTGGCTTTGTGAACTGTTCTGGGCATGTGCAAGTTCTAGTTTAAAGGTCAGTCACTCAAAACGGTAACTGGCTTGTCAAACACATAGGACTGATATTGCGATAAATGAATAGACGAAGTTCCTTTAACTGTGTGATTAACCTAAGCATGAAGAATTTTTAGTGAATCCAGCACCCTATGCTGAAACTGTAACGGCTGTAAGAATTCTGAATTCTAATGTATTTTCCACCATTGTTAGTCTGATTTTTGCATTTCACTGAAGTTGGAGAGTGAAACTAGACTGGCCAGTGTCATATTCTAGTTATCCTGGGGATAAATACCATGGGCTAGTAGCACCAGGGGGACTTAGGCGTTGCAGCACTTCACTTTTAGGTGTCCTGCTGCCTAGTGGAATTCACAACCCTGAGTTAGGCTCCCAGGCTCCCTGTACAATGATGGGGAGAGTTAGGCACCTAAGAAGGAAGTCACAGAAGCTTGCATGCTGAGTAGGACACCGCCTAAACCAGCCCGTAGGAAATGCCAAGAAGAACTTAGGCGCCTCCATCTCGGGTGGAGGGAGGCATCTATCTTCATCTGGGATTCACAGCCATGAACCCTCTCCTGGAGTTAGATGCCCAACCCAGATCAGTGCTCTCTCAAGAAAAGCCAAGGAGGCCATGGTAGTGGCCTGATGTGGAGCTGGGACTTGAACTCTGGTGTCCCACATCTCAGGGGAGTGCCTTAACCCACCTCTCTCCTGTCAGAGAGGATTGTTCCCCAGTGCAGCCTAGGTTTACATAACTTCAGCCGGGGGACATTGGCCATTTTTCTTGAAAGAGTGTACTGCAGCTTAATAGGTTTCATTGCTACCAAGTTTCCTTTGATATTCACTCTCTGTTTTCCTTTGTTCACTTTCATCCTGTTTTTCTTACTCATAACTCCTGTGACACAAGGATGGAGAACCAGTTCAAGGGGGAAAAAAGCTGCATGCCAAACCCTGGTTGGGGATATCCCTCAATAGGGAGGAATTCATTATTTATTTTCTTTTTCATTGGATTTACTCCCGAGGGACTTGCTTTCTCTTTTTCTCAAATACACTGTGGGTGGTTTTTCTGTAATAAGCCTGGAAAAAAAAAAAAAAAAAAGAGCCCTTATTTATTTCCTTCCTTCTGGAAATATCTCAGCTGCTATTACCTAACAATGCGGTTTTGTAGCAGGGAAAGAATATTCTACGTGGAAGAGCCTGGGCATCTATGCATGGTATTCACCCTCCCCGCCCCCATTCCCCAGAAGTCTTATAAATCAAGAGGAAGCAAAGATAAAAAGTGGCTCCTCTGCGGTGTCTTCATGAACTTTTATACACATGCCTATTTTTGCCTGCAGTTCCAATGTCTTACAGTGTATAAGATCTAAAATCCATGCCCTGATTACAAGAGCCATATGACACTGTTGTTCATTTTAAAGCTTCTTTTTGCTCAGCTGAGTGATTAGATTGAGCAACTATGGTCAGAGCTGGGCCTAAACCACCACGTTTGGACTTGAACTTCTCTAGAGTTTGAGGGTGTTAAGATCTAAGGTTTTCCAGTCTGGAAAAAATGGACCAGCACTGAAGTTTACATCAAGAGCCAAAGAGTGTGCAGAATGGGAGGGCTAGGTTCAGGCCCTCCTTTAGTTCAATCTTAAAAGGTAAAGAGTCTTACTCCTCATATTTGCTTCTTTCACACTCCTTGAGGCCTGGACATTACAGCAGGGAGAGACAACTTTAAGTGATAAACTTTCACCACGCAGTTCAATGTGGTGATTATTAAATAGCAGGGTGCAATAGCGTAGTTAGTGGGGTGCAGGGGAAGCAGCCGCTTCCCCTCAGCACATTTTTCAAAAGCGGCTGCCGGAGCTCTGGGTCTCTGCGCAGCGTGGCGGCGGGAGGGGAGAAGCTGCTGTGGCGGCAGTCCCGCGCAGGCTGAGGCGGGCAGAGTCGCGTGGCAGAGAGCTGGAGGCAGGACATCTGCCCCTTCTGTCAGCTAGCCCGCCCCCCGTGTGTGTGGGGGGACACCTGCTACAAGCCAGGGCGCGCAGCCACCCCCGTCCCCGCCGCCCCGCTCCCGGAACGCGGCCGAATCCGTGGGGCTCTCCTCCCACCTCCGCCATGAGAAGCCCTCCGGCCCCCCCAAAGGTAGCGCCTGCTGCTCCGCCGGTGGGAGCCGGCAGCCCCAGTGAGCCCTTGCCGCCAGCCCGCTCTGCCTGAGCCCCTGCTGGGGAGGAGGGATGGCGAGCCCGGCACTTGCTCCCAACTCAGGAGGAGACGAGCTAGAAGCTCCCCACCCGAGCCATGGGGACAGACTCTGTTCCCCGTGGGGAGCCGGCTCCTAGGTTGCGTCAGACCCGGCGCTGTGGGGGAGGAGGAGGCGCCCGACCCCGTCCCCCCGGACTGAGCCCCTCTGAGGGGGGGCGCACAGTATGGCTGCAGCATGACCGGAGGAGCCAATGGGGGGGACACGGCGCCGCCGGAGGAGCCAGTAGGGGCGGGGACGGAGTGGCTGGCGGAGCCGGGGGGTGTGGCCGGAGGAGGAGTCAAGCGGGGGACGCCTTTTTTATGTTTGCTCCCCCTGCACTTAGAACCTGGCTACGCCCCTGGCAGGGTGGGATCCAGCCTCATAAAATCACTGTAACCTAATCTTGAGTCTAGCAGGCCAAATTCCTGCTTCTCTTTCAAATTGTTTTTGTTACCATTTTATCCTGTCACTGATGCTTGCCATTCAGATGAGGTCAAATGAAGTATTTTCTGGTCTGAGTGCCCCCAGTGCCCATGGAATTGATGGAAATTGAAGTGCTGAGCACGTTGCAAGAGGCATCAAGCACCTACCAGGATCAGACCCTTGCTCAATTCAGGTCGTGCAGGCATTATGCCTGGGTGGGATACCAAATCTCCTTGGGCACTAAGGAATCCTGACCTCCAGGACCTGGAGCTGTAATAAACTGTGCTGTAAACCTCCAGGGCTGCCTCCCTATAAACAAGCTCACTGTCTTTACAGCTCCATTGCCGTTTATGAAGATAGCAAGTCACGGCTGTGCAACCTGCTGGGGGAAAAAAAATCACTTGGTCTCAACTTTCCAAAAGCAGAACCAACTATTAAATATTGACTTAACCTGTCTTTTTGGATCAGTGGAAATAAATATTAAACACTCTCTTAGGCTTGCAGGGAAAGTGAGATACAGTGAATGAATTCCACTAGGAGAAGCACAGACTGCAAATCCTGGATTTCACTTTGAATTACAGATGTGACATAGGCTGCCACTTCATTTTAAAAAGCACCAGGAATTTATAGACTTTCTTTGGACACAATTTGAATGTGCCTTGGAAGCCAGATATTAGAGAGGAAGCCAGGGCAGTGAGTCACTTTCCATCCCTCCTTTCTTCTACTGTTTATGCCATTACTGGGCCCTATTACGATTTAATCCTGCCTGCTGTGAGAGAGGTTATGTTGAATAAAAAGATTGTGAACAGAAATAAATTGTATTCACTGACAGAAACTCCTACCTTAAAACTCATAAGGTGCCACAGTGAAAAGGAGCAGTTAAAACAAAAAAAAAGTGAGCATGGAATGGAGAGCAAATCAAATAGCTTATCTGCTAGATAAGTGGGGATCCAGTTAATCATCATAGGGAGTGTGATGAAGGGATACAGCTCCCTTAACTAGTTACTCATCAAGGTGGAAGAAGATGAGAGAGAGAGAGAGAGAAGGGTTTACTTTCAGGGGCATTTAAACACTGACTTGTGGGCTGAGTCCTTATACACTCATCACAGGCGTGGGCATCGCATGTTATGTGAGTTCGTGAAAGTGGAGCTCTTGGGGCAGGAGTGGGCCAGGTCTCACTATTCCCCTTGCCTTCCTTTCCTATGGGACAGCTAGAGCTGCTGAGGGAAAGAGTTGTTTGTGGGAAGGGTTGTTTGTCAGGGGTTGGGTTGTAGCTCTCTGTAACCGTGTGTCTGGGAACAGAAGTGCTAATACACTTACCTGCTATAATTGGGGGGTCTCAAAGGCAAGGGCTTCTCTCTCTTGCTTCAGTAGCTTTGAAGCTCTTCTATTTCCTTTTTGAGTGTAAGGGAAACACTTCCTGGGACTATGCTGAGGTTGTCCTCTTATGTAAGGGAGCATCCAGCGGGAGCTTGGAGTTTATTTTTTGGAAATGACTCCTAAACTGAAAGAGCCTTTAGAAGCAGAGAAGCTGATGTTTCAAGGGGTAGAGGGATCTGTAATATGTTGTCACTGTTTCTTTAAAGAAGCTTTGCTTGATGGAACAGCTGGCTTAGCTGTTTAAAGACTGAATTAGCAGCTCAAACCTCAATTGAGGGGGGTGGGTGTGAGGTCACACAGCAATGTCAGAATTACACTAAAGTGCTTGTGAGATGTTCTGTTTTTCCTTTTCTGAGAATAAAACTCTTGCTTTCAGTTATCAGGGTTATTGGGCCCTATGCTGCACTTAATCTGGCCCTGCCACAGGGAGTGGAAAGGAACCATAAAATGATTGCAGCAGAAGCTCTTGACAGCTTTGGCTGTGTTGTCTTCAAGAGCTGATGCACCAATTTGTTGAAGGCCTTGCAAGGCAGATGTTGCACAGTGATGAATTTGTGGCTTTCTAGGATGCCTTCCTCTCTGGCTGCCTAAGGGGCAGAAGCTCATTCTCTTCTATCTTAGCTGCAAACAGAAATGGAGGAATGAACAACCCTCTTATTTTCTCTGTTGTCTCCTGCAGCCTCTTGTTGGCCCTCTTATCGGTGCTTTGTTTAAATTGCTTACAGCTGGCAAAGCAAGAAGAGCTCTGATCAGGTATGAGGAAAGCCACGTGCAGGGTACCAAAGAGGTGCAGGAGACTTTAGAGCCTCAGTAGCTGGTTTCTCTAACCTGTGGCACCTGTTGACGTGGGTGGTGCTTGAGATGAGGAACTCAGGAAGTTTTAGAGAAGGGTTCTATGTTTCAGAATAGTATTTGTAGTTACCCTAGCTAGGATAAAATTATAAGGTTAGTTAATTCTCATGCTTCAAGGCACAAGCTGGAGGCAGGAAGAATGTCCCTTTGTGGCATAGCATTGTGCCATTGGATCCTTTAGAAAGATTTTATGCATTCTCTGAAGAAGCCTTAAGGACTGGCCTCTAT
This sequence comes from Trachemys scripta elegans, assembly GCF_013100865.1. NCBI lineage: Eukaryota > Metazoa > Chordata > Testudines > Emydidae > Trachemys > Trachemys scripta. Next base: position 79,655,665 of record NC_048301.1, read on the forward strand.
TGGAGACAGAATGTCAGATTAGGTGACGTATTGGCATATTCAGGCTAGAAGTTTCTATAGTGAAATAAGCTTTGGAAGGGGGAATAAATGTTGCTAAGACTTCCTTTCCTTCCACAAAGCCCCAGTTTTAGGCACCAGTGAGATCCATAAAACCCCTGCTCTACTGCCTCCCAACTCTGTAGATGCCTTGACTCGGGGCCTAATTTTTTTTGTAACAGTTCCCTACATGGCTAAGTTTCTGCCTCTGAGCATTAGCATTGCTGTCCAAAGCAGGGGTCCAGTTGCCTATCTTGTACCTACACCCCAGCATCATTGTCAAACCAGGTGAAGACAGGCATTGCCCCACCTATCTGACCTGGGGGGCCCAATATGGTAGGTGTGAGCACGCTTGCCTCCACACAAAATGGCTGGGGGAGGAGAAAAATGTGGTCTCCTTTATAATCATTACCCCAGAGCTTAGGTACTGACCCAGGATATGGAAGATGCTGGGTCAGTTCCCTGCTTGGCCTGAGGAGGTTGAGGGCTTTGAACATGGGTAGCCTATCTCTCAGAGGAGTGCCTGAACCACTGGATGATAGCATCAGTCTCACTCTTTCTGTGGCTATATGCATATTTATTTATACAAAGTGGCATGGCTTCAACAGGAGAAACTGAGAGAGCCCCACCCTCCAAATATTTCCTAGCCTAGTGGGCAGGGCACTTACCTGAAAGGTGGGAGTGCTTAGTTCAAATCCCTTCTCATCAGGCAGAGGCAGGGAAGTGAGCTGGGGTCTCCCACATCCCGGGTGAGTACCTTAACCACTGGGCTAAAGATTCTGAGGCTTGCCTATGCAGCTGTTGTGTGTGGAATTAGGTGCACTGATGATGTTATAACATGAAATGGCTTATGCACCTGACTCCAGAATAGAGATTGCAGAGATAAGTGCCTCCCTCCCTGAGAGAGGTGGGGGCTTAGGGCTCATCCTTCTGGAGTTTGCGCTTAGGTGGCTTCCTGCCTACCACACTGGCTTTTGTGGATCTCATTCTCAGGCACCTGTTTCTCCCCATCCATTGTGTAGGGAGTCTAGGCACCTAACCCAGGGTTTGTGGAGTCTCCTAGTTACTGCAACAGCTAAGCCCTGATTTGGACTGGGTTCTCAAACTTCATTGCACAATGACAACAAAAATTACTACACAACCCCACAGGGGGGACCAAAGCCTGAGCCTGCCCAAGCCCCGCTGCCCTGGAAGGGGTGGGGGGGCAAAGCCAAAGGGCTTCAGCCCCAAGTGTGCAGCCTGTAACCTGAGTCCCACCATCCAGGGCTGAAGGCATCAGGCTATGGCTTTGGCCCCAGGCGGTGAAACTCAGGCTTTGGCTTCAGCCCCAGGCCCCAGCAAGTCTAATGCCAGCTCTGGTGACCCCATTAAAATAGGGTTTCAACCCACTTTGGGGTCTCAACCCACAGTTTGAGAACTGCTGTGTTAAAGTAATGGCAGAATGGTGGCTGCATGGTAACAGGGATACATGGCTTGGTTCTCTGCTGTGCAGATTCTGTTATTATTTACACCTATGTGAAGTGCATATGAAATGCTACTACATCCTGGTACACCTGCTCAGGTGTCAGAGACTGCACAAGGTGCAAGGCAGTTGAGAATCAGGTCCATAGAGCCCCCTCCTTTTTAGGGCAATGCTTTAACTCCAGCTTAGATCAGTGGTGATGAAGGGAATGCTGTCAGATGGCAAATACATCTCCTATATAATCCACTGCCTAGTTTTTTATACCACTCATCACCATGGCACGTGCAGCATGGACCTATATCCACTTCCTAGGAGACCGGTGTCCACTGGTAATAGTTGTCGCCCTTGTTACAGCAGAAGACTGCACAGGTCAGGGGGACTAAATTACCCTCAATCCCCCTAGATATAGTCCTGGCAGGTCAGTTGAGGGAGGACTGCATGGGGGATTTGCATTGCTGTTCCTCCTGCTGTCCTATGGCTATACAGGTGTCTTTGATCAATTTGGCATCTTTCTCACCCAGTCAACTCACCTGCATCTCCCGCATTGCAAAAATATTTCACAACATTTCAGTTCCCCCCCAAATATCACTATAGGGCCTGCTGCAAGAGTGCAGACAGGGAGCAGCCAGAAATCACAGCACAGGGGGAAGGAACCAAACAGCTGTCTTCGGGGGATGTGGAGGAACTCTCTCTCTGATTTTGGCACAAAGGACATGGAGAGGGAGTATTTTATAATATCAATTCGATTGTAATGCCTTCCTGACTATTGCTAGTAAATTGGATACTGAATGAGCACCACTGCGTTCAAGCGATTTCTCCAGTCTAGTTCTAAGACTATCTGAGGGCTGGAGAGATGTCAAGTGATCAGTGCCCCCTTAGATTGGTATAATTAAATCTGTCTCTCAGAAGCTGGCTGCTGTAATGGTTTCTAAGCCCACAGGAAACTCTGAATTTCTTTGCATCATTTTGTTTTGCCTAAAGATTTCATTATCTAGGCCTTTGTGAGAGAAGAGGGTGAATATAGTCAGCTGCATTTCCCACCACTCATCCAATCTTCAGATTCAGATGTCTTAAAGAGTTTTGATGTGGCCCTAGGGAAAGTGTCTGTTGCTAGTGTTGTCTTAAACCAAATCAGCAGATGGGAACATGAATAAAGAGGCTTGAGTGTTGCAGGACTGAAAATGTCCTGAGCTTTACGGGGAAAACCTTAGACTACTGGGCCAAATTCTGACTTAATTTACACTAGTGCAAATTCTATCGACTTCAGTGGGGTTACTCTGGCTTTACATCGGCATGAATGAGATCAGAAACGAGCTCTTACTATGCTGTATAAATGAGTTTATAAATCTGATCTATAACTTGCTCATTACTTTCCATCCCAGTAAAATAGATTTTTAAGAAGTTCGGCCTGCAAAGCATCAGGCTGAGACCGTTACACTCTCTGCAGATGGAAATGGAACTACTATAGACGCATACGACGATACTTAGACTGCAATAAACAAGGCAAGCGAGGCTAGCTGCCACAGGGGCAGTAGCATTTTTGTCATATTGAAAGCTTGCTAATGACACAATCGACTTCAAGTAGCATTTCATCCCTTTTTCTTTTTCCAGTAACTAAGACTGACCACTTGATTGCTTCACTGTCACCATTTAGCTCTGCTGCCTTCCAAAAGTCTCAGCCTAGTCTCTTCAGGCTGCAGACTCACTTTTTCTCTTTAGTTGGGCTGGTCTAGGCAACAAACATCCATCTGCAACGTTAAACCATTAAGAAATAATGCTCCTGGAGAACAGAACTTGGATTTACGACACAGAGCCCAGAAAGTGCAAAAAAAGCAATATTTCCAGTTTATTAAGAATTATGTATATTACAAAGCTCATCCTAAGCTAAAACAGAGTCTGCATGGTTTCCCTTGTGATAGTGCTGATGTCGATAATACCTCATGGGATTTGATTTGTCCTTTACATTAAAGTAATGTTTGCATTCTCCTGAAAACAAAAATCAAACCAATGTGACACTGTCTGGTTTTCCAGTTTGGAAATACAGATCCTTCCCCCTTTTAACAAGCTTTGTAATTGAAATATAATACTACAAATGTTGTTGTTTTTAAAGAGGGTTGTTTTAAATATTTCAAGTAAACAAAGTCTAACAGCCCAACCTAAGACACAGAAGGGACGTAGAGCCAGATTTCCAAAAGTATTTAAGACTCAAATCCTGAAAGGTATTTAGGTACTTAATGCCTACTGAAACCAACAGGTGTTAGGTGCCTAAAAATGCAAATAGGTGCCTTCTGACCCTCTGTGTGGATGTAATTATCTCCCCCCCCCCCCCCCAATGAGCACTGTATATGTGAGTTGTGTAGGGGCCAGATTTTTAAAGGCATTTAGGAACATAAAGGTGCAGTGGGGGGAGAGATAGCTCAGAAGTTTGAGCACTGGCCTGCTAAATCCAGGGTTGTGAGTTCAATCCTTGAGAGGGCCACTTAGGGATCTGGGGCAAAATCAGTACTTGGTCCTGCTAGTGAAGGCAGGGGATTGGACTTGATGCCCTTTAAGGTCCCTTCCAGCTCTAGGAGATAGGATATCTCCATTAACTATTACGTGCCTAGTGGGATTTTCAAAAGCACGTAGGTGCTTAACTCCCATTGAGGCACCTATCTGCCCTCACCAAGGGTCAAAGTCCTGAAATCCTCACCCAGACATGTAGCCTTGCTTCAGGCAAATTCCCTTTAATAATGTTTGCCTGAAAAAGGACAGAAAAGCAAGGAAGGACTTCACAATTTGGGCCCAGTCCTGCAAATGGATCAAATAGTGTGAATCCCTGCTTGTGCATGTGCATCAACAGGGGTCAGCATGGGAACCGAGGTCCACCTGTACAGAACAGATTGTAGGACAAGGACCATAGTTATGACTGTTTGCAGATTATTTTCTCAATAACTAACGAGAGAACATTTTAGATATACTTTGTTGGCAAATATACATATGTTCCAGTCCAATTAACCTGGGACTATATTAAAATAAGAGCCATTGGGCATAGATTAGGATTTTAAAACAATCATGTTATGAAAAAATTAGCTTCACTCTGTGGAGCCTGAGGCATGTATGATTTTTGTCTAAAGAGACTGAAGAAAGGAAAAGACTTAGATAGCAAAAAGCAAACCAAACATTTACATAGTTATCCATCTTGAAAGCACTTGAACAGAATTTACCACCACACCCTTTTATCATTAACCCCATTTTTCAAATGGGGAAATTGAGGCACTGAGTGGTTACATGCCATGCCTAAGGCCGGAGTTGGAATTAGAACTCAAATTCCTGACTTCCAGGTGCATACTCAAAGCATGCCTCCTCCTCAAAAGTAAATGAGTGGAAACTGATTTGACTGATCAAAGATCTGGAAAGAGAAAAAAAAAATAGCCATGCCATTTTTCATTGAGAAACTGCAAATTGTATTAATTTTCAAGAAGCCCTGAGGCAGTCATGTGTAATAGCTTTCCCCTGTGGCTTGTGTGATGAACATTTGGCAACTGAACAAGAGTAGTTATTAATCAGTGGTAGTTTCTACATAAAGCACTTAAACACATGATTAGCTTCAATGGGACTTAAGCATGTACTTGAGGTTAAGCATAGGCTTAAGAGCATTGCAGAATCAGGGCCTAAATAAAGATAGATGGTGGGATATGGATTGTAGTAGAGAAGGCTCTACCCAGGGAATCCTCTCCTCTTTTAGCTAATCATCAGAGTGGCACAGCAAGACCTGAAGAGAGATCCTACTGTTTGTGATTTTGGGTGCTTCAGAAGCATGTTTTCTTCTCACTCCATTCCTGCAGTGCCACATAGCATCAGAATTTCTGGGGCTCCCAGTGCAAAAGGCCCTCAACTAATGAGCTAATCTCTCAACTACAAGTAATTTGTGACACTTGCAATTAGGCCTGGATTGAGTGCCCCGCTTCTCATGTTCACCCAGAGGTAAGTAATGATGACACCACATTGAGCACTCTTTAGTTATGACGGGGCTTGATTTGTGGCTTTTATGGAGATTAATTGGCATTCCAATCATCCTCCTTCGTAGGAGCCAAAGCTAAATGAGGAAGACAGATTTGTCCAAAAGCTGTGCAATATTTGCAGCATGGGAGTTGAAACCTCTATTATAATGCAATGGTTCTGTTGCCAGAACTGCAGCAAAGGGAATTTTATATAAGCAGCCTTATTGACAGGAGTGTCTTTTAGCGTTATGCATTTTAGCATAAATGGCAAAAATAGGAGCCAGGCTTTCCTTGGTTGGAGAAAAATACCTGCAACTATATTTAAGGCTGCAATGGTACAAGCCTAATGTCTATGTAAAAATATACAGCACTATCTGGACGGCCAAAGATGCTTCATACTAACATCAGCTGAGTTTCCAGTATGTCCATGAGTTTAATATTTTTAATCCTTTGGCCTAGATGCTGTGTGTTTGTTCTAAACATTGCATCAGACATTAACTACTACACATTCAGGGCAGGATACAGCAAGGTTCCTATTAATGCAAACTGCAGGGAAGAGAATCACACAAGAATGATCTTGTTGGGTAGTGGTTAGAAAACTAGACAGTCAGGAGCTTTGGGTTTTATTCCCCCCTCTGTCACTGAGGGACCTTGGCCAAGTCACTTAGCTGTTTAATGCTTCAGTTTTCTGACCTGTCGAATAAGGATAACAATAATTTATCTCACAGGGAGGTTGTGAGATAAATGTGGTTTTGAGATTAATTTATGTCCATAAAGTACTTTGATTTGTCCATCTTTGCAACCCAGTGGCAGAGGCACTTGTTTAAAACACAGGGAGTGTGGGGAGCAAAGCAAGGGGAATTAAATGTCTTTTCAGCTATTCCTTTCCAATGTAGTTGTATTAATGCCCTGATACCTACAGGATTTCTCTTCTGCTGCTATTACCCACTTGGGTGCACCATCATTTTAATGAGCCATGCTAAAAAGGAACTTTTTCTTCTGTTTGGATAGCAACCAGTCACCTTTATTCAGCTCCTGATTCATTACAGAAGCTGTTACCTGCTCCCCTGATAAAGGCTTACTTGGTATTTCTGTGAGCACTGCAGCACATGTCAAATCAAAACATAATTCAATCCAATCTGAATAATACATCTGCACTTCCACAGTATGGCTTAAGAACAAAATGGGAACAATGTAATTCTTATGCTGAAGGACTAATATGGCACTGTGTAGCTTATGGAAAGCTGCTGGAGCAATCATGGGAAATATCACAGGATTTAAATTGATCAAATGCATAAAACAGAAATCATGGGCCATTCTGTACAAGCCATTGCTCTGTATTTAATGCTCTCCCCTCTTCAAGCTTTTACCAGGTGTCCTAGACAGCATGCGACTGCAAAAGAGATCAGAAACCTTTCCAAAAATATATTGCAGTGCCTCTTTCTGTCTAGATTATTGAGTTTTGTATAACAGGTTTCTGGATGATGGTCTTCATTTTTATGCAAATTAAAAAAAAATTTTAGGAAGTAAAAATTTGTTTCACTCAGAGATTCAAATATCTTTTCCGCTTGAATTCTATCTAAATGGTGTAGCCTGCAAAACCCTGTGCTGCTGAAGAGGAAAAAAAAACCTCCCCGTGGGAGCTGTTTAAAAAAATAATAATCATAATAAAAACAATCCTGTGAAATTCTGAGATTTGTGACAATCCTGTTTACTGGATGGATTCTGTTGTTTAGAGATTCAGGGCCACATTTGCTTCCCTTATGCACATGCCTGGTTCCATTGATGTTGCTATATGTATACCTACCAGTAACCCATCTGTTTCCCAAAGCTTGATATTCAATTTCAAGCTATTCTAGAAACTGACACATTATACTGCACCTTAGGAAGTCATTAATTCCATCTACACCATTGAACTCATGGAGCCCAACTGACCACTACTGTAAGCAGGATTACTCCACTGGCTTCAATGGAATTGGATCGGTTTACATCAGTAGTGAATTTGGCCCAGTTCTTCAATAATAATTAATGATCAAATGGGAAAAAGAAAGCAGAGGTTTTATTGGTTTGTTTATATTTAAGTCAAAACTAAACAAACTGAGCGGCATAAACTAAATGTATGATAGTGCAAGAGGTACCTGGAGAATATATGGGCACATGTTTGAGAAGGCCAGGGTAACATGTGCATGCATATTATGACATCCCACATCCCTGACAGTAAATTCATTAGATCACTTGTACCCCCAGCAGTATGGCTGTAGTATATAAAAAGATCTGAAGCATGGCCAGGAAATAAGATTTTCCCCAAATCTTCTCTAGAGTAGCAAGGTAATCAATCAATCAATTTAACACTGGCCAGGAGACATTTGGAGTGAGGAATGGGAGAACAGTGGAGGAGGAGGAGGAAGTCAAGGGACCGCTCACTGCTTAAAAGTACCTCGATGAATCAGAGGCCTGAATAAGGCATGGCTTTTAGGCATTCTTATCTTTCACAGGAGTGAGCTCACAGAAGGGTCTAGTCACTATTCTCATGAGCCTCCCCATACTGGATGACAGTTTCATTGTTCCCAAGGGATGCAGCTCCCTTATAACATTTAGCCCAATGGTTAGATGCGATGTGGGAGAGCTAGGTTCGATTTCCTCCTTGGCCTGAGGGAGAGAAAAGATTTGAACAGGAACAAGCACTTATCGGGAGAGTGCTCTAACTACTGAGCTATGGGATATTCTAATGGGGAGGGCAGGGGCTCCTGTAATCTCTCCTGTTGAAGCTGTTCCACTTTGGGTAAGTTAAAAGTTCACTGGAGCAGGGGGACTGGACTCTGGGTCTCCCACCTCCCTGTTGGATACCCGTATCCACCAGGCGACTGTCATTTTTCTCTCTCTGGCCTAATGAATAAGTATTTAGGCACCTAGGTCCCTTTGTAGATCTGGGCCAATGACCTATAGTATGTGGTGGCAGAATGGGCCTCTAAGCTGCATAGACCCCCATCTAACTTCTTACCCTATGTTTCCTGAAGCACTTTCATTAAGCAGGACTGGAATTCATTGACATTACAGACAGGTGGAGCAAAGAGGCTAGTAGGGGTGGCAGGGAATGACAATATATCAAGTGCTCAGGGGCTGTGACTTGCTACAAGTGGGAAACCTGAAGATGAGCGCTTTATGGGAGTTCCCTGTGGCAGCCCTCTGTCCTGGAAAATGAAAGTCAATGCCATGCTACAGATAGAGAGATGAAGAGACTTGCAGGAAGCCCTACGGGAAGCCAGTGTCGGAGCTGGCATTCGTGACTCTCTAGCTTGTGCTCAGACAGCCTCACTGATGAGGCATAAACGTCATTCGTGATACACATTCTCCCCACTACAAGGCTGAGAAACCTTAGGACTGTGCCCAGTTATTATACAGTGTTTCATACAGCATTTTTCAGAACACACTAAATTAAACAGTTAACATACCACTCCAATCCTTCTTCTTGAAAGACCATTTCCACCTCATACCATTTATTAATCTTAGCTGCACTGAATTATTAAACTGAAGTCTTCAATAACCCCCATCAGTAAAAACACCACTGTGGCTTTTAGACTCTCATTTCTACTTTCTACTGTACTGCATTCTTCATTTTAATTACTGGCTCCACATTTTCAAAGCCCAGCGTCATATCTTTGCAGGATATTTGTCCTCCTAAGAAAAGGTGGATTGGCAAATATGTCGCTATGCGTGACAGTAAGTGTGTTCCCAAAGGACAGGTGTGGGGAAGGATCACATTTTTATCTAGGAGATCCATAGACACAGCAAAGTAAAGGGAGGAAACAGTTGCTGCTGCTTGTGCTTCAGTTGTGTGACTTAAGACACTCTTCCTGCATTCTCATCATCACATGGAGTCTGTGTGGAGAGGATCCTTCTGTGAAGGAAAAGAATATTTCCTGTTAGTAAGGGAACTGGGAAATGGCAGGTGATCTACAGGTGGAAAATGTATGGCTCATGATGATGAATAGGTCTGCCCAGCTGGAATGTAAGAGCCTACATGAATTAAACAATCAAACCCTGAACATTTTCTCTTTCTGTCATTTAGACCAGTGGTTCTCAACCTTTCCAGATGACTGTACCCCTGTCAGGTGTCTGATTTGTCTTGCATATCCCAAGTTTCACCTCATTTAAAAACTACTTGCTTTCAAAATCAGACATAAAAATACAAAAGTGTCAGCATAATATTACTGAAAAATTGTTTACTTTCTCATTTTTACCATGTAATTATAAAAGAAATCAATTAGAAGATAGATATTGTACTTATTTTTCAGTGCATAGTATATAGAACAGTAAAAACAAGTCATTGTCTGTGTGAAATTTTAGTTTTTGTACTGACTTCACTAGTGCTTTTTATGTAGCCTGTTGTAAAACTAGTCAAATATCTAGATGAGTTGAGGTACCCCCTGGAAGACCTATGAGTACCCCTGGTTGAGAAGTACTGATTTAGAGGCATTGATATTGGTGAAAGGGGCTGAACTGACAGCCCTAGACTGAACAGGGACAGACAGCATATATAATACATTGGCATGACTGATGTCCACCAGTGGACAAGCCACTAGTAGGGGAACAGCCTACTATTGCTACCAGCTAGGGGAGTTACTCCTGTGGCTCTAGTGAAGGTCTGATCCCAAAGGTCCCAAGATCAAGCTCTGCAAGTTACACTGAGGTCAGCGCCGGTATGGACAGCGCTATGTTGGTGGAAGAAGCTCTCCCACCAACATAGTTACCGCCGCTCGGGGACGTTGAATACTTATGTCGACAGGAGAGCTCTGTGCTGCTGTGCTGTGCTGCTGTAGCGATTCTAGTGTAAACTAGCCCATAGGGCGCAGTTTGGAGGAAGCTTGCAATTTCTCTCCCTGTGCTGTACCTGCTTTGTGAGTGGATGGATAGATAGATAAACTCAGTCTCCAAAGCTGTCACTCTTGCATATACAGCTAGCACTGGATTAACTTAAACTAGATTAAGAAGCCCTTTATGTCAATTGCTTCAAGAGCATCCTTTTGAAGTTAAAGGTCCCGGAAATCTATTTTTTGTGGAACCACTGGTATAGCCATATACATTATGAGTTAAAGTTTTAAACTCTGTCAGGTGTCACTTGCATGCAGCTGAGCTGGTATTTGTCTCCTCTTATTCAAGAGGTTAGGAGGGGTAGACGAGCAGTCATGTAATACTTTACTTATCGTGTACAGAAAATGTAATGTGGTCCCTAGAATCTTCACTGCATTTTCTACTGTATCTGTGTTCGTCATTGTTGGTCCCAGCGATTTTACTAGTAATGAAATAGAAATAGCACAAGTAAGAAAGAAACTAGACAGAAAGAGTGACTCTTGTTCCAAGCAGATTGAGGTGGATTCAAAGAGCTGATGATTGTGTGGGGTGATGATCTTTGAGGGAGGAGGAGATAGGAGAATGTATTCTAAATGTGACTTATGGTAAGTGGTCATGGGATATAGAGACTTTGTAGGCTCTTCACTTGCAATGTAGCCTAAGATCTGCAATGACACCAGCTGCAGTGAGTTACAAGGGCCTCATGCTTCAGAGCACAAATTAGTGGTCAGAAAGAAACTGCCCTTCCCCACAACCCTTGGAATGTCACTGCAGAATGAGGTAAATTTCCTTTTTATTAGTAATAGGTGGCATCCATCATTAGTTTTGGTAACATTTATTTATAAGCTATGAGTAATTATGATTATTTTCCATTATTAATAGCCACTGTGGCACAAGGGAAGGAGAGGAGTTATATAATTTTCTGAAGCATCTGGAACTATCTGCTATTGGGAGAGAGGACTAGGTGGATATTTGGTCTGATCCAATAGGTCTTTTCTTTCCTTTCCTTAGTTCACATGCCATCACTCTTGTAGTTCACATCTTTCAACCTACACTGATGAGAACAGAGTCCTTCTGCAGCCCCCACAAGTGGCGCTCTGCTTTTCAGACGGGTTCCCATTGAACAAAACATGAGGTTCCTTTTGCATCTGAGCAGGAGGAGTGTGTTGCAGAAGCCCAGACCCTACCTGAGCACAAGGACTGTATTTTCATTTCACTTAAATTAATTGCTAGTGGTTTTGCCCGTGCACAGAAAGGAGCTTAGTGAGAAAGTCAAAACACATCTCAGCCAAAGGGGAGGGCGGGGAAACTAGCCCCATAAATTAAGGCAAGCAAATGTATCCTAGGAACAAGAAAGAGCTCATGCAGACAGGGCAAACCACGCCATGCATAGAAAGCAAATCCCCAGTGTCGGTCCCCCTTCGTGCCATTCCAAGCAAATCTCTATGTGAAGTATTTGTGAGCAAGCTGGAAACAGTGAGGCCCTGGAAAAATAATTACGAAATAAACTACTCTTTGGTGGCATCTGTCCCAAAGGGAACAAAGTGTCTTTTGTGAAAGACTCCCACCAGAAGCCTTGCAGAGTTTGAACTGTGTCCTTGGACCCCACTGGTATGAAACCCAAAGCAAGATCTTATTGTTCCCCTTTGCTTTTACTACTGAACGTGGGGCTGAAAATCCAAATAGATTAAAGAAAATATGACTAATCAACCACACCTGGGCTGCCTTTTTCCCAGCACATGAATCAACTTTACTATGGTTTAAGGAAATCTATTAGCATTACCAAGAGATGGAATATAAAACAGGGTAAGATGATTCAACATGGTGAACAGATGATCCTCAGACTTTAACAATGGAACAGTAACTCGTTTGCCATATTGGGCTTGAGACTTTTTTCACCCAGCACATACTAGCTAAAGTTGGGATTTTCAATGGGCCAAACTGAAATTCAATGGAATTTGAGTGCCTAGATAATATAGCCCCTTAGATGGAGATTTTCAAAAGACCTTAGAATTGACTTTACCTTCTTCTGGAGAAGGCAACATGGGCCAGTCACACTGCGTAATGTATCACTAGAAGCTGCTCAGATACATGGTGAGGGGTGCAATGTAAAAACCAAAATAAACTAGCTTGTCCTTCTATTCAGAGCAGGTGGGCCTTATCCCCAGTCAGTCAGTTCCCTGCCGTTATTTGGGTGTGGGAGGTCACTGGAGGAGCATGGTCCTTCCTACCTTCACCTGTGTTGTAAATTTAAGAGGTAGCAGTTGATGAGGAAATGAAAAATACCTGTAACGTCTCCACTGCAGCCAAACCCGTCTTGTCTCAGCAGGGCCCGTTAGCCGATGATGGGTCCTTGTCATCATATCGCCTGTTCCCTCGGGAAGGAGAGGCAGGAGGGAAAGGATTAGCTCTGTAATCAAACAAAACAGAGATGGGGAAAAAGCTGAGAGCCCACGTAAACAATACACCAATGAAGGACTCCCCCCACATGACAGATGACCTGCAAAGAAGCCTTCCTCTGGACACAGGGCTGCACCTTGTAACAGTTGTACAAGCTATACAACTGCAAGCTTGCATCCATAGGGCTTGATTCTCCTCACACTTACCCCAGTGTAAAATCAGGAGCAACATCACTGAAATCAAAGAAGAAAGGTTGGGGTAACATTGGTGCAATATCAGACTCAAGGCTCATTGTCTTGCATACTCTTGGGAATACGGGTTAGCCAGGTCATAGCACTATGTTACCAAATGCCACAGAACTGCCATCTAAAAAATCATGGGAGAAAAGATATACAGCATGGAATGACAAATCAGGGCTCAATTTCTGTTCAATTAAAAACAAAAAGGGAGAGGCGGTGCATCCCTATTTTGCTTGCAACAATGCAGCTGGGTTTCTTGAACTGCTTCACTGTAGTGCAAAGTCACATAGTCCTCATGGCCAGGTAGGTATTTTGATTTATATAGACCTGCACCCTCTTCTATTAGAGAGTGGGTGGAATTTATGAGATACACTTTCAACCATTCTTTTAAAATACACACTTCCCAAACCACTGCTCCCTGTTAAGTAACTGTTTCCCCCCAACTCTCCCCCCCCCTTCTCAGGGCAGGGATATTGAAAAGCAACTCTCTCCAAAGCAGTTTCCTTCCATGAGAATCTTTAATAAAAATGCAGTGGATTGTAAATCGTTGATATAGAGGGCTAGGAAATTGAGAGAGATAAATATACAAAAATCTAAACGTGCTGCCGAGACAGCAATCTCTGAAGGAAAATGGTGCTGAGTAACATTATTTCCCCCAGTAGTTGCAAGTCACTCGGCAAACTTGAGTTAAGTTCACACCTCATTGTGTCTTGACAGCCTCATTGGGAAGGCAATGAAATTCTCTAACAGTACTCCCTACCCCCAAAAATCAGCTTAAATATTAGAAGGCCGCCAATTAAAGTCAGAGAGCTGGCAGCTTGCCTGCAGTGATTAATGGGTTCACACGTCTCCTGATGCTCCGGCTTGGCTGTGCACAGTGCGATATTTGAGCATTTCACAACCTCACCACCCCCTTTGCTTTCACAGATGCTCAGCCTGGCTTTCCAGTCACTGCTCACTAATGCCGGTAAAATGAAAGCTCAGTTTGTCTGTCTAGGGTCTCTATGCAGTGATAACGATCTCTCTCACAGGTAAATGTCCTTAGGAATTGTACTTTGAGTGGTGCACCATAAATGACTAGTACTCTTCTAAACTAATATAAAAAAACAACACAGTAATGAAGAGATTAGACGGAGCTGCCTGCTGACACAAACAGGCAGGAAGAGCAGTGTCGTCACAGTGGGGGTGAGGGAAATCTTATTTCACTATGAAATCGGTAACAAACAACCCAGAAACTAGCATGCACACTCTAACCAAGGATACTGGCTAAATCTATTAATCTCTGTGAACGTCTGCACTAATCTGTCATCCGCATAAGACATCTGCTCACGTGGCAATGTGTTGAACTCTACATCCAGCTGTGAGCAGCTTTCAAGACACATGTACATCTCCTTGCTTAGGAAACTCAGGGCTGGACTATACTAGAAACTTACATCGGCATACCTACATCTCTCAGGCATGTGAAAAATCCACACCCGAGAGACACAACTACACTGACATAATCTCCAGTGTAGACAGTGTTAGGTTGTCATCGATCTAGCTACCACCTTTTGAGAAGGTGGATTACCTATGCCAAAGAGAGAAGTCCTCTTGTTGGCGTAGGTAGTGCCTACACTGAAGTGCTACAGTGGCACAGCTGTAATTTTTATTTGTAGACATGCCCTCAGGAAAAGGAAAATAGGAACTATTTTGCATGGCAGGCAACAGCAGGGGACATATCTCCAGCTAATCAGGGAGGACAGCACTCTCTTACACCCTTCCCCTTCCATTACATGAGTACTGGCTGCAAGGGGAGGCAATTAGCAATCTTAAAACCTATTCCTAATGAATTCATGCTGATGAATTCATTTGTTTCTTTTGGTCCTTCTTTTTGTGCTACTGAAAGGTGCTAGACAGACAGCCCTGAAGACTGAAGATTTATTTATTCATAATGCAGGCGGAAGCATAGGCAACAGCAGTGTAAACTTCCCCCACAATGGGCCCGGCCAGCACACCTCAATCCTGAGCAGCAGGGAATGTTGCTAGGGAAAGTGAATGTCAGTGTCCAGGGTCTATCCAGTCCTTGGTCTCTGCTGATATGTCCAGCAAGGATCAACTAGTGCCATGTGTGGTAGTGGCTTGTGACGTGGTTACTTGTCCATTGGGACTTGGACTGAGACTGCAAGAAATCATTTCACAGAGGTTCAGCAAAACAGCCATCAAATGATCACAACTTTCAGTCATTACCAACCCAGATGAGAAACTGAAATCCTTCAGAGCACACCCCAGAGCACTACACACTGAATCAAGGGTTCTGCAAAAAGCATTTCCCCAAGGAGACCAGTTCACCCATTCTGCTTCTGTCCTCTATCCCTGCTGTCAAGTTGTCCTCAGCATATACAAAAGCTCATCTAGTTGGCTCACGTGCTGAAGTTTGGAAAGAGCATTCCTCTTTGTGAGGGGACAAAAGAATGGAGTCCTATTGGCTCATCTTGAGTTGTTGAAATCTGTGCTAATAATTAGATATTGACTGCAAGTGAACGTGTAGCTGTAAAAGAAGAGAAGCCTGGAAGATAATAATACCACCTTTGCAATTCTGTTGGGCCTTTCGTCAGAGGATCTCAACAGACATTAACAAAACCTCACAACAGCCCTATGAGAAAGGCAAGTATCACCATGCTCATTTCAGATAGGAGAAATGAAGCAATGTGAGATTAACAGATTTGCCAAAGGTCACACAACAGGTCAGTGGCAGAGTTTGGAATGGAATCCAGCAAGCTAGACTCCCAATTCTTTGTTCAGGCCATACTAAGCCAAAAACTAACAATTACCGTATTTTCCGGCGTATAAGACGACTGGGCGTATAAGACGACCCCCAACTTTTCCAGTTAAAATATAGAGTTTGGGATATACTCGCCGTATAAGACTACCCCTCTTCCAACGCACACCAAAAAAAAATTAAAAAAACATCAGATTCGATTTCAATATGGTAATTTTAATTCAAATGCTTATGACATGCAGGTACTTAGCAGGAAAACTGTCACTTATAAACATAAGGCTGTTTGTCATCAAACATGTAAACATAAAACAGTGCAAGTGGATTAAACTTTTCCTAATTCACTCTAAAGCTGAAAGGAAGGATAAGACAATAAACCCATGGGAGCTGCCATGCTGTTTGTTTTCTAAGCTGTCAACCAAACTGGAACTGATGATGATAGGAGGAAGATAACAAACAAGAGAGAGAGAGCAAGTGCCGGGCAAGTCCCTGGCGAGTTAGCAACGCCCATTATAACTGCAAGCTACGGTATTTTTACAGGTTTTGCTGGCGTGACAGTTTCCCTTTAAAAGCCTTCAAAATCCTCCTGTTCGTCATCTGATATCATAAGTACATCAATGACATCTTGTGATACATTTGTAAGGCAGTCATCGTATGGATCGAATTCCGTATCAGATGGTGTGGTCTCAGCTTCGGCTTCCTCTTCATCTTGCCACAAGTAGTCGTCCTCCATACCATCTAATGAATTTGATATGCCACACTTCTTGAAAGACTTGATTACTGTTTCTGCATCAATATCATTCCAGGCTTTTATGACAAACTTGCACAAAACATCCAACTGTGGAGCACGCATGTTTCCTCCTTTTGTGAATGACTTTTTGCCGCTAACCATCCATTCATTCCACTGTTCTTGAATGCGATCTTTAAATGGCTTGTTTAGGCACACATCCAGTGGCTGTACCAACGATGTCAATCCTGCAGGAATAACTGCCGCATCTGTGTTTAGTTTTGCAAGCATTTGCTTGGTGCTGGGAGTTAAATGAGCCCTGAACATATCCCACACCAGTAGACTACATTTTTGAATAAGTCCACCTGGTCGCCTGCTCCATACATTATCAAGCCATAGCTTTACCCCTTCTTCATCCATCCAGCCTTTTTCATTCACATGTACAAAACAACCAACAGGGAACTTGAATTTCGGCATTGTTTTTCTTTTAAAAATAATCATTGGTCTCAGTTTGGCGCCATCAGCTGTGCATCCTAGTACCACTGTAAAACTGGACTTCTCATGTCCTGTTGTTTTAATTAAAATTGTTTTTTCACCTTTTTGATGGACAGTTTTATTTCCAACCATATCAAAATTCATTGAAGTTTCATCCATATTTCCAATACTACTTAACGCATAGCTATGTTTAGTGCGCTGTTGTATTACGTATTGATGGAAACTATTTACTTTGCTATCAAGATCTGCAGGTAATTTTGGGGCAATTTTCATCTTTTGCCTCAGTACCATATTATGCCTTCCCATGAATCTAGTACACCAGGATACAGTGGCCTTAAATCTGTTGCTGTGATCTGGGTTAGATTTGGCCCACTGAAGTGCAAACAAATGTATTTTATTTCGTGTCACTACATAACCGTTTTGGCGATGCTCATTCACCATGTCTGCTACATGTTTTTCGAGTTCTGGCCAATGTGGAGTGCCTCTTCTTAATGCACACTTACCCCTTGGCATACTCTTTAATGCTTTTTCATTTGCTTTCCAGTCCCGAACCATCTTTTCTGTTACTCCATATTGTCTTGCAGCAGCGCAATTATTATGTTCCATGGCAAAGTTTACAACTTTAAGTTTGAAACTGGCTTCATATTTCTTTCTTCTTGCTGGTGGAGCCATGATGGGGTTTTGACTGTTGGACATTTGTATACTGTACTGTATGTACTGGTGCTATACTGTATGAACAGGTACAGATACTGGTGCTGTACTGTATGTGGTACCCAGTATAAAACAACCAGCCAATCACAGCAAGCGATGTACCTTACCGGCGATTGGCTGGTTGTTGTATACAAAGCCTGCTTGGATTGGTCAGCTCTCCCTGCCTGCCCAGCCCTCCCTGTCTCCAAGACTATCAGAGCGGTAGCGCAAACACGCCTCTTTCACCCGTCTGGCCCGCCCTTGTATCCTATTACCTCCTTCTTTGCCTCTCAGATCTCGCACATGCGTGCCTGCGCCGCTTCACTGCAGTCCTCAGGAGCGAGATCTGAGAGGCAGAGAAGGAGGTACGGTAATAGAATACAAGGGCAGGCCAGACGGGTGAAAGAGGCGTGTTTTTCTGGGCACAGCGCCGCTCTCTCTCTTTTTTCCATACCCCGGGCGTCCCGGACGCCTGCAGCTTGCTCCGCCCTTCACTTACACCTTCCCGGTGAGGCGCCCCCTCACCTCGTCATCGGGCGGGGATGCGGCCGCGGACGTTTTTGAGCTCCCCCCACCATATGCGGCGACCGCAGATTCTCCAGTCCGGCTCGGAAGTTTCAGCACCCGCCCTATAAGACGACACCCGGCGTATAAGACGACCCCTGACTTTTGAGAAGATTTTCCTAGGTTAAAAAGTAGTCTTATACGCCAGAAAATACAGTACTTAAAACCAAGAGACTTTTCAGACCACTCTAAGTGAGCATATGCTATAATGCACTAGCATTTTGTATAAGCAATTGAATGTCATGCAGGATACACAGTGCATATAAAACCTCTACTGTGTAAGTGTGTGTACATAGCTGTACGCAAATTGGTTTCTCTGTTTACGTGCAACAGGTCATTGCCTCCAACAAAGTGCTTGCTGTACTCTATCATGTTTTTGTGCTGGACGTGTGTGTGTGTGTATATATATAGGATGGCAATTGCTTTTCCACACACCAGCAGTCTGTACTACTGTAGAAACAGGTGTAGATAGTGCAGAATAAATCCCTGCTTAGAGTCATACTGTATTTTAAGTATGCGCTACACATGTGAGGCCCTCCCTGATTTGGAGATGATGTTCTTGTTTAGGTTGCATTTTTTTTGTTTGTTTTAATTCTGAGCTTTATATTGTTGGTCATATTTTTACATGGTTGGCGTAGTTCCGCTGAGCAGCCTGGGCGGGCATGCAGGTGCTTTACACATAAAAATATTGCATGCATGACCATGCAAATAAGCAGCACCAAGGTAACCCACTAAAGAGGGGTGACAGGCTGTCTTCAGGAAATACTTGAGGCTTATCCTGAGAAGTTATGCTAAGCAGTAGCAGAGTGGCTCTCTAAAGCAGTGGGAATCTCAGGAAGTCAGTTCCATTTTGTGAGGCATGCTGAGAGTGTCCCCAGTGTATTCAACTTCCACACAGTCTATTTTGCAGCCTATCCATCATTTGAAGGAGATGGGGCGGCAGGAGGGTGGGGGAGAACAATCTCCCAGTTTATGCAGACATCAATAGAGTGATGGTCTCTACAGAGGCACAGCTGCAGACAACTGCTGAGACAAATGTAGAGGTGGGGGGGGGGAAAGAGTCTGCAACCGGAGGGTGGGACAGTTTCTGAAAAGAGCTGGATGGGCCGTGGGAGGGGAAAAAAGGGCAAACTCAGCAATTAATGGAACTTTTCTTTCAAGGGTTTGCAGGTTGGAAGGAGGAGGGTCCTGGAGTGCATGATGCCCTCAGTTAAAGGTGGTTGAAGAAAATCCCCTCACTTTCTTGGTGTCCTGTGAAGTCTGAACTGATGGCCCAACTCCCAAAGGGAGGTGATAGAAGACAGCTCATAACCAGTGATCTCATAAGGCTGGCCCCATTAAAGTGTCATATTCAAGCATGTGCCCAATAAATCTACCTGACCTGTTCTATCTGCCTCTGATTAGACCTGGCTGACATTTAGTTAATCTCTTCAATTCCATCAGATCAGTCCCTCTCCTGGGATGGGTGTATTTGCAGCTGGAGAGAAGAGGAGTAACCTCTTCTCCCTAGCTGGCAGGACGCTCAGTCCCCAGAGGAAGGGAATGCGCCTCATATCACACCACAGTGATCGCTTCTAGCCAATTTGGAGACAAGCTTCAAACATAGATAATAGAAATGGGGGAGATCTACTTGCTGAAACTAATTCAACCCATTGCCTGTGTAGGATTGCTCCATATTTTTTTCTAGTTTTAGGAAGGAGCCAGATCTTCATCCCTATTCTAGGATGGCGTTTGGCATGATATGAAGCTGGAAGGGGAAGTCAGTAGTTAGAAGGGGGTAGAAGGAACCTTTGGAGAGCAGAGGACCTTTTCTTAGGGAGGGGGAAAACCAACCAATAGGCTGGCCAACCCTATAGAAAAACCAAGTTATCCCACTGAGGTTCAGTAGTCCCATGTTTCAGTTTGTGTTTTAAATAATCAGGAACACTTGCAGTGCAATCCTGCTGGAGGCAGCAAAAACACAGATGTTTCAAAAGTAGACAGAGAATGTTTCATGCAATACATCCAAACTCCAGGGCTCTCACAAACATTTTACACATTATACACAACCGGGAGAGCACTTGGAATGATAGCACGTGCCAGTCATGAGTATATCACCGGGAAGAGCATCTTAGGGGACGAGCCAAGAACGATAAGGTTCCTCAGCTTGCAGAATTGGCTCCCCCTTTGCCAGAGAGTTTCACACATGGTTAGCGAAATTAAAATTCTGGGATGCGGGAAGATGACATCATCAGGCATGATTTAGCAAGGATGTCACTTAATCTCTTCTGTACTCTTTGTTAATATAACGGTCACTAAATGTCAGTGAAAAAAAAATTCCACATCACCAGTTTTTTCTCACTGGAATGGAAAGTATTGTATTAAGTCTCAGGCATTATGTATTTTCTTTATGCAAATATATATACTATCCACACACATTTCCTGGAAGCAAATGGTCACCTAGAATGAAAGTGAAAAGCAGAAATGGGAATTTTCAGTGCTTTCCCCACCTATTTGTATTTATTACTATACACTCCTGGGCCCCAAACAAACATCAGGGCTCTACTGTGCTAGGCACTGCACAAACACATAAGGAGAGAATGCCACTGCCCTGAAGAGCTTACAATCTAAATAAACAAAGAGAAGAAGTGGGAGTGGGGAAGGGGAAATGGATGCAAAGTGAATTGCCTGAGGTCAGTGGCAGATCTGGGAACAGAACCCAGGTCATTTGATTCCCAGGCCACTGTGCTAGTCACTGGAACACACTGCCTCTCCTAATTCTTTGCCTTTTTATTTCTAGATATTTTGCAGTACAAATGTTCATAAGTGATCTTGCCTGCTGGACAGTTTTCCCCATTGGAGGAAAAGAAAAGAAAAAAAAAGACTCCCTGAGTGGCTGGCACTATGGTGCCAGGCTTTGTTAAAATTCATTTGCCCCTAACAGGCAAAGACTTACACAGCCCAGACAGGAGATAGGATAAGTCTCCAATCAAACTCACTGTCATCTGACCAAACCAGCATTTTATTTCATTTAATTTTTTCCCTTTCAATACGTAAAGATGCCAGCTCAATATAAAAGCACACATATACACAGCATATACACAGCAAGAGACTAAGATAAAACAGAAAAATTACACTCAAATCTCTTGGAGTATTAGTTATAACATCACTATTTATTATTAAGGTCCTGGGAGAGTAGGACACACATGTAACTATTCTTCTCACCAGACTGTCTGCTCAAATAAGACCTTGAAGTGTCAGATGAGAAAAGTCTGTTCTTGGCTTATAAATATATCTCATCTCTTTTCTCCCTGCTCTTCCCCTCCCTTTAAAGCATAGGACCAAACACAAACTCCTTTCACAGTTTTGATTCATTTCTGAGAATGCAAATTAGAAGAAGCAGGAAGCAAGGGAGACCTTGGAATACTTTTCACTGCCTGAGGTTTTCCCTTTGAGATCAAGAGAGCAGACATGCAAGATCCTCTGAGACAGATGGATGGCTGAGGTCTATTTTCCTAAAAGCTGCAGTACCACAACCCTGGCATGACAATCATCTCCGTGCAGGTGCCATTTTGCCATCCCCCACGGTAAGACACATCCTCCACAACAACAGCATAGTGCATTGTTGGGCTGAGATCTCTCAGTGAATTCAGGGATCATGAAAAGAGCTGAGATCGACCACCTTCGGGAAGGAAGTCCTCGATTCGTTCACTGAACACGTACAGCAGCAGTGCAAGCTCCCCCACAGCAGTGCCTGTGCTCTCCCATTAGCATGTCCTCAGTCCTAGTTTTAGAGGGAACCCCTCTACGGCCCACAGGAGAATTCAGTCTGCATTCTATCTTTTACCTCTCTGCTAAGACTGACAGTGTGGGGGCTAGTTGTGATGCAGATGAGCTTCCTACTATGAACGAAAGAAAAACCACAGACTCATTTCACATAGGTCACCAGAAAGATGGTCAACCCCGATCCTACATCTCCCTTTGATGAAGGGGGATACAGGCTGCAAGGTAAACTCCTGATTTTGACTTGCCATTGCTTTTTGTAACCCAACCCTCTTATTCCCCACCATGGTGCTCCCTTTAGTTGATAAAGTCCCATGCAGCTTGAATCCTGGAGAGATCTCCACTTCCCCTTGCTTGGTCTATACTAGACTAATTTTTTTTAAAATATCCCACTGCTGTACTGGTGGGAGTTCTAGTGTAGACAAGACCCTGAGAGTTGCCAACATTGTCTAGACCTGCTTGGAGCAAGACTGGACATTTAAAAGTAGCAGCAGCTGGTCTACACTACTACTCTTACTGTTGACACCATCTACGTACCTGCACTGGAGGGAAATTTTAGGTCTAAAAGGCCAGTATAGACAGCATCTCTGCATGATAACACTATATTTGAGATCAGATGGGACCCTTGAGCTAACAGTTCAAAAATCTGTACATCTAGGGAACAGGTATTCTCAGTAGGATCTAAACACTGGATTGTGCTTCTGCTCCTGGTCCAAAGCAGCCAAGATCTATTGACAATCTCCTCTCTCAGGCTACTGGGGAAAATAAACTGTTTTTGTTTGTTTTATAATTAAGGAGATTTTATAAATTAATGAAGCAGCAAATGGTTTCACTGTTCCAAGAGCATGTTACCTACCTACAGACATCGCTATGTTTTTAAAGGAAGCAAGTTATTGTTAAAGGTATTTCACAGCTCCAAAACAGTGACATAAAAAGTAAATTATACATGAACTCTAATGGCTTTACGTGGGAGATTTCAGCCTCATGCATGTCTTGGAATTCTCTGATGGAATTTACAGGCCTCCTTCCAATGGATGCTGTGCTCAGAATATACCCAAGTGGCGTTTTAACATAACAAGGGACAGAAATGAGAGCTCTACTAGTGCAGTAAATGACAAGAGACAATCGGTTACTAATGGATGGACCAGATCATTCTGCTTAGAGAAGAGGAAAAAGATTACTAGGCTTTGAAAAAAATCAAGCTACTTAAAAGGAAAAACTAAAGCCACCCATATAGGAAACTATTTTTAGCCCTTCTGCTGTTTCTAATGCAACTTGGTGATAAAAGTGCACTGAATTTACACCTTTCAAACAGAAAAAATGCTGTGAATTTTGTTTTTGTAAGAGGCAGTTAAGCAGTTAAGGTGTTTATTTTGTAATGATCTAATAAGCTAGTTCTAATTTTTGCAGCTTCATTAGTACATTTCTGGCATTGCTGGGTTACCTTGTACTTTAATAGTTCTTAATAACAAGACCTAAATCTTTACGCTTGTGTTACCTAAAACTATCGTCCTACTCTTTCCAATGCCAAAGGCCACAGACTGGTGGCTGAAGAGAAAGAGACTGCAAGAGCTATTTCGACAATCATGCTTTCTTTCCTCGTTCTCCTCAGACACAATGATCCAGGCCTCAGAAATTAATTTTGCCTTCACTGGTGTGATATTTCTTGTGTTGACATGTCAGTCATCTACCTATTAAGAAAACTGAAAGAAGATAATGCAGTAGACTGGTTGTTAAGCAATCTTAGCCATGATAGCTCTGAGAACTAGGTCAAGGGACATGGTAAGAATGCTGTTCTATTCTGTAGCATAGACAGGATTCAGCTTTTAAACCTTCTATTTGAACTCTGAAAACGCCATGGTCATGTCAGTGTGAGGACAGTTAACATCCTGATAGCAATACAGAGCATTGCTGTTGTAATGGGGTCTCCTCATACTACTAAAGTTGTAATGCAGACATTATGTTAGACTGAGCAACAAAATGGTCTGGGATGAAATTCCAGTTTTACTGAAGTCAACGGGAGTTTTACCATTTACTTCAATAGAGCCAAGATTTCACCCCAACTGTTATGCCAAGGGAAAATATTTCTGGGGTTGAGGGAGGGACAGCACAGAATAAAGCTGTGGCTGAACAAGTCTGTTAAACACTGTCTAGTTATTGCCATTCACTACTCTGGGCTTGCAGAGAGAGAGAGAAAAAAAAAGCTTTTTTAAATTTCATCTGTTGTTTTCCTCACCATACTCCCAGGTTTTCCTTTGTTTTTATCATTGAAAGAAACCGTATAGAGCAGGCTTTTCTGGTTAGAGGGGTACTGGAATCCTTTCCCTGCCATCAGGTACAATTTTCAAAAGCATCCAAATACCAATTTAACAAATGGCTCCTTCCCCCTCTCCTACTTATATATTTCAACATACTCCCTTAGGGATCTGGGAATCACCACATCACAGTGTAGATTACAACTCTTAAGGAAAATAATGTGCCGTCCACACCAAGTACACTCTTTCAATACTTACAGCTCTCTTACGAGAAATGTTGGTATTTCACAACCAGGGAAAGCATGCATTCATCACATGGGACTATGTTCTTGTCAGGCTACAACACATTTTTAGCTACCAATGTGTGAAGAAAAGCATCTGCAAAGTTTAATTGTAAAATGTGCATTTTCCCCGCCTCCCAAGCGCCAAACTCAACACTATCAAATAGATTTTTAAGGAAGCTTTCCCCAAACCAAACTGACTTCTAAACTGAGCTGAAGCATGACAAGCTTTACCTGAAACTGAAGATGGGGAGGAGTGTCCAAGAGACTGAAAATAGGGCTCAAGAATGGAAAGGCCGCCACCACTTAAGCTTTCTTGTTGTTATCAAGGAGAACCAAACATTGAAGCTAGATTAATGAGCACTTTTTATGTTCACAATGCCACTAGCTGCACCCTCTCTCCACATATATCTCCAGTGCCGATGCCTGCCTCTCAGGACAGTGTATCATTTCACTATACTGTAGATGTCAAACTAGTTTGAATTCAGCCTTGCTCCCTGACAAAATTGACTTGCAAGAGGCAGTTGCCAGGCAGTCATTTCATTGCCTCATGAAAGATGGCCCTATTCTGTTCCATTCATGTCCAATTTCTCACAAAAAGTAAAATGTGCTGCTCTAAATTCTGTGTTCAACATTTTGAAATGCTGTATCCGGGAGAACAAAGCCTGGAGGAAGAAAGAATGCTGATATCTCTATACATGTCCAGCAATTTAAGGGAAGGATACAGGACTCAACCAATTAGCCAGATATTGGAATTTCTGTGGTTTTTGGGAACCTGGTGATTTCCAGCATATAAATGTGACAACTGTGTTTCTGAACCATGCTTCAGCACACAGGTTTCCACAGTGGTAGAGGTTAGAATGTAGGACCTTAGGTCCACAGTGTTAGCCAGAGCCAGGTGCAAACACCATTCTTCCCAGAAAGGGGCTAAAGTACAAGGAATAGTTTATAATGGATAACCAAGTCAACAAATTCCTCATTTTCTGCTCTTAAAAAATCAAAGGGTTTTTTCTTGAATTTGTTGTTTAATCCAGTTTGCCAAATAATTTGTGAAAATATTATCCTGCTCCTCAGGAAAGTTCCCATGCCATATAATAAGAAGGGAGGAGTAGACAGGGTGACTCCCATCTCCCAATTAACATGTGGGATTGTGAGCCTTTGGCTCATCCTCAGTTATCTCCTTCCCCCATAAAAATCTGAACTCTGGGTAGCTGTGAAACCTCATGATGTGAGCCACATCAGAAAGACAATATACCATAGAAAGAGGGGTGAGGGAATGAAGACAAGATTAGCAATTATTACACAAAGCTAGGTGAACTCCTCAAGGATTGCCATCCATCCTAAACTAGAGAAGCACCTGGCTCTCCCCGCACAAATGCCAAATCTCCTCAGGACCTCCATCAGTTCCACTTATTCATCTACCACTTGTCAGGTGTTCATTTATTTACATGGCTTATCAAAAGATACTTCCAATATGAAGGTTGTAAGAAATCCAATACTGTTACCATCTTGGGTTAGAATATACTTGCACATTCATTTCACTGGGGAAATAGGGTAAATGCCCTGCTTACTCAAACCTCACCCCATCTCAGGATCCCAGCGTGCAGTATAAAATGTGGACCACATTGCTCTCTCAGATACACCAGTAAAATGAACTCCTGACCTACACTGGTATAACGGAGTACAATTATATATATATTATATATATATTATATATATGACTGTGTCATCCACCCCTGATCTGCAGTTACCTCTGGAAAGAAATATAGCAGCTATTGAACTAGAGACTAAGGTAGATTCCCCCTCTTATCTTTAGGCCTTCTAACCTGTGGTTCCCAACCTTTTCACACTACTGAACCCCTTTCAGGAGGTTGATTTGTCTTGCAGACCCCAACTTTTACCTCACTTAAAAACTTCTTGCTTACAGACATAATAAAAAAGTGGCACAGCACATTATTACTGAAAAATCACAGAAGTAAAGGTGAACACGTGACAGTCCGACCTGCACTAATCACTCAGTTCTCTCCACCTTGCCAAGTACGCACTCAGTGGTTACTGTCCCAGTATAGCACATGGTCACATAAACCCAAGGAGTGCCACAAAGGCATGTAGCATATTTTGGCCATTTCTTGCTCATTAAATCATTAAGTCTGTGTGAGACTGCATGTATGCCCATGACACAGGGGCTAGGATAAGTTAAAGAACAACCTCCAGCCCTCTTCCTATCTCCCAGTAAGTAACAGAGAAATTCACACCGGCACTGCGGTCATCTTCTGCTACCTAAGCCAATGCACAGGGCCCACGAGGCCACCATTTCAAGGAATACCTGCAACATATACAGACCTTTGCTGGAGCCAGCTCCCCCTACAGAAAGCCCTGGTCCAGGGGGAATTCTCAGGCAGGCCTGTGCTTTGGCAATTCTGCACCCTGCAATGGACCATAGGGGTCATTGCTACAGTGCCGCAAATTAGGACAGCTCTCACAGCTGCACTAGTCTGCGCTGTACCAGCCCCTTCACCCTTGAATAGAAGAGGTGCTACCTGCTTCTTCTCTGCCATTACACAGGGATGAATGAATCTGGCTATTATCTTGCACTTCTGCAAAAGCAAAGGGTTTTTTTTTTTTTTGCAGGTCACAATGAGAAGCAAGCCACAAGGTCACTTCTGGCAGCAAGCAGGGGTGACAAATTGAATTCACACTAGGGAATCTCTTTCCAGTGTCAAGCAGCCATTAAAACACACTTAAGAAAATCATGAAGGTAGGCTGGGGGGAAGGATCTAGACACAAATGGAAGACAGTCCTCCACTCTCCATTTTATTAAAAGGGAGCTTTCTTCCTCCACTCTTCACTAACGAGGGCAACGCTACTCTCAAGAGAAGAAAAAAAGACAGGTCATTGAGCCATCTGGAGGGATTTCAGAACTTGAGTACTTTACATCTAGGACCATAAATAAAAATGGATTTTCCATTTCTAGATCATACATTCAAATTACATGCACAGCTACCATTGCATGCAAAAACCGAATGATGAATCTGATTTAATAGCCAACTATTTACTTCACATTTTTAATAAATGGGGGAGGGATAGCTCAGTGGTTTGCGCATTGGCCTGCTAAACCCTGCTAAAGGGTTGTCAGTTCAATCCTTGAGGGGGCCACTTAGGGATCTGGGGCAAAATCAGTACTTGGTCCTGCTAGTGAAGGCAGGGGGCTGGACTCCATGACCTTTCAAGCTCCCTTCCAGTTCTAGGAGATAGGATATCTCCATTAATTTAAATAATGATTGGTCAAGACTGAATTATGGGTGCAAACATTAGGAGTTAGGTGACTAAATACCAGTGTATGCCTGCAAATCATGGTAGAAAGTTGTTTTTCCTCTATCACAATGAACTGAAAATGCAATAAAATAGGGCCACAATTAGTTGTGGGCACATAACTGACCTAGAGTACATTAACTCAGGCCCACTTTCTGTAACTCATGAGTCAATATATGGAATTTCTAGTGCAGTTGTCAGCATGGAGTACGATAGCAGAAAGCCATTTAGCACTGCTGGTAGGATTCAGCTATACCACTCAAGAGAAATACCCACTCCAACAGAGACAGAGAGAGAGAGAGCACCAGTCAAGTCTGTCGCTTAGCCTGAAAGGTCTCTCACCTGGGTTGCTTAGAAACATGAGCCTGCTGTTATACTGGCTAACCCTAATGTTTTCTCAAGCAAAAAATTCCAATTGACTTCAATGGGATTTTTTTCCCCAACTACATACTAAGTAAGGACTTCAGGATTTGCTCTTCAGTTATTCTGCACTTAGATCTTAGCTCTAATTCCCCAAAGGCTTTTGTAATTAATATTGTTCTGCTATCTAAGGCCACGTCTACACTAGAGAGTTTACAGTGTCACCACTGTACCAGAGCCGTAACTAGGTATTTTTGCGCATGAGGCAAGAATTTAAAATTGCGCCCTCCCCCAGGGCTGGCTCTTCGGCGGCGGGTCCCTCAGTCCCTCTCGGAGGGAAGGGCCTGCCGCCGAATAATGAATGAAGGGGCAGTGGTAGAGCCTGTGATTTTGGGGGGGGGGGGTCAACTCATGATTTTTGACTTCTTGGGCTGGTAATGTTGCTTCCAACATGGTCTTTGGTTCCAGTCCAGTTCCAATCCAGAGAGGGACTCACAGGTTAAGAGAGGAGAGAGGTGCTGGATATTAGCAGTGGCCACTAGGGATCAGCATGTGTCTTGAGAATGCTGGGAATTCAGGTTTGTAGGGCAGGATCAGAGGTGGCAGGTTTGTAGAAATTTTGGTGGTGCCTAGAACCCGCCCCTGCCCAAACTCCACCCCCCCTCCACCTGCCCAAGGCTCCGGGAGGGAGTTTAGGTGAGGGAGGAGGTCTGCGGTGCAGGCCCTAGGCTGGGGCAAGGGATTTGGGTGCAGGCTCTGGGAGGGAGTTTGGGAATGGGAGAGGTGCAGAGGGATGGGTGCAGGGGTGAGGGCTGTGGGTTGTGGCTGCAGATCAGGGGTTTGGGGTGTGGGAGTGGCTCAGGGCTGGGGCAGAGGGTTGGGGTGTGGTGGGTGAGGGCTCTGGCTGGAACTGGGGATAAGGTGTTTAGGGTGCTGGAGGGGCTCGGACAGAGGGTGCGGTGGGGGGGTGAAAGCTCTGACTGGGGGTGTGGGCTCTGGGGTGGGGCAGGGCTGGGGATGAGTTTGGGGTGCAGGCAGGCAGTCCTGGGACAGAGGCCAGAGAGGACTCCCCCTAGCCCTTTCCCTGCCGGCAGCAGCAAGCTCTGGGGGAGCCCCCCTTTCCTGCCCCCTCAGCAGCACACTCACCCCCACCACTGTCACTGCATGTGCTCCTAGGGCCCCTCTCAGGTCCAGGAATCTCCCTCGCCCAGGGCCGGCTCCAGGCACCAGCCTGGCAAGCAGGTGCTTGGGCGGCCGCTCCGGAGAGGGGGGGCACGTCTAGCTATTCGGTGGCAATTCGGCGGACGGTCCCTCACTCCCGCTCAGAGTGAAGGACCTCCCGCCGAATTGCCGCCGCAGATCGCAATCGCGGCTTTTGTTTTTTGGGTGCTTGGGGCAGCCAAAACCCTGCAGCCGGCCCTGCCCTCGCCTCCCCCGTGGTGGGTGCCGGGGGGCACTGCGTGCGCCTCCTCCCCTGCTGTTGCCCCTGACTGTAGCTTCACTGGGGGTGCCTCCTTGCCCAGCATGGGGCAGGAGCGGTGACTGTGGGCAGGGGGGCCCCTTTGCTGCTGGAGGGTCCCATTGGAAAATGAAAGGGGCTGAGGGGGAAGGGCAGGCTCTGAGTCAGTCTGCCCTGGCAGTCGAGATGGGGGGGCACTAGGACCCTTTGGCAGGGAGGCAGCACGGAGCTGCTCTGCTCCAGAGCCGGGGAAGGAGCGGGTGGGGAGCAAGTCAGGGCAGGGGGACGGCAGGGGGAGGCGCGGGGGGCGGAGATCACTTGGGTTATAAATATCTCTGTGGCTGCCAGCAGCTTGTTTTTTTTTTTTCTTCTCTCCACTGCTTTCTACCCCCCTCCCCCCAGCTTTCTGTGCCCGAGACAAGTGCCTCACTCGCCTCGTCCTTGTTACGGCACTGCGCTGTACCTATGCAGCTGCGCTGCTGTAAGATCTCAGATGTAGCCGCTCTATGCTGATGGGAGAGAGCTCTCTCGTCGACATAATTAAGCCACCCCCAACGATTGGCAGGAGCTATGTTGGCGGCTACACCAGGGCTTCTGTCGCTATAACTTATATTGCTCAAGGGAGTGTTTCTTTCACAGCTGGAGCAACGCAAGTTATACTAACAAAAGTGCTAGTGGAGACATAGCCTAAGACTGAAATTTTTAAAACCGCCTAGGGGAAATCGAACATTCATTTCCCACTATTTGTGATAGAAACTAGGTATCCAAATCCCTTAGACCTAAACATTTTTCCCCACATCTTCTTAACCACAAAATAGCTAGCCTTTCTTAATATTCCTAGCTACTGAACTAGGCTCTGGATCGCTCGTACTTTTCATTGGAGGAGTGGGGATCTGCCACAGATCACTTCCTGCCCACCTCTGTTCCAAAGCAGAGACACTGTAAAGATTCAAAACCTTACCTCTGCACAAGTGGAAACAAACTTTTGCTCTTGAAACCTGACAACAGCCCCTGACCTAGTCTTATGCAACAAGAACACTAACCGGCCAGAGAAGTTGTCCATTAAGCCAGGGTGTCAGTTAATAGAATATTTTAAATTAAAAAGGCAAGGGAGATTAGGTGGTGGAGGTGGAAAATACAGCCTTAAATTAAGAGAGACTAATAGATATAAAAATGAAACAATATGAGGACTTTATGATTATGCAAAGCTCAGATCACATCTCTAGCCACATCTCTGCATGTTTTGGAAAGAGGGAACATTTCTTTAAAAGTCATGTGACATCTTTATTAAGCTATTCACATCTTTATTATTTGTGTCTAGTCTCTGAGGTTGTCTCTTTTGAGTGATTTCACAGAGCTGCCAGATTTCACTCCAACTTGCTGACGCATCAATCAGACCTAGGCCTGTCTCTGGGAATGAAGCAGTATGCCCCCAGTTCTCTAGCAATCAGATCTCTTTATGCTGGCTCAGCTGATTTGAACAAAGCCAGAGTGGCAAGGGAAGCAGAGAAAATTACACAGTAGGTAGAACAGCACTGTGCTCTGAATGAGGAGTTTTGGTTCTTGCTTTCTGCACTCCCATAAAAGGCATTACTGATTATGGTTGGCCACACCACATACCATAAACTGCTTCAATAGATCATTGGACAGCCCCTGGATCTAACAGCTTTGACTGTCTGAAGATTTGGACAACAGGGTGGCATGTAAGCAGTCCCTGACAGAATTAGTATCATTACTGTATATTTACTAACACTGCCTATCTCAGGCATTTCTAATTCCTGTAGTGTAGGAGTTCTCTCCAGCATTCCCACAGTGCAGATGACATCTTACTAGAGAAATTAAGTCAGGAACATATCCTCTGCATTTTATGATCTCCTGGGCTGCTTCTCATTGACAACTATTATTGCTGAAGATTCTATAGCGATTTCTTACATATAATTTAAATATTTCCCTAATGTACGTTTAACTTCTTTTAATGCAGTTTAGCACCTGGAAACAAGGAGGGACCAGCACCAGGTAACCAGCCAGCTTTCCACAGGCCTGCAAAGCACAGGTGAAGAACATCTTCGATAATGTCTAGACATCACTGGTAATGCCAATAATAACCACTGCAGGCTCATGTGCCCATGTTCCCTTTTACTGTTAGGGCTGAGTGAAATACCGAGATTTCCATTCACGAGAACCCTCTTTCCCATTCCAATTTAATTTGGGTTTGCATCCTCCTTCCTGAGTGTTGCTTTGAGTTGAATCTTCAGTTCCAAAAATTCAGGGCAAAACTCCTCTAAAAATGTTATACAGTGTCTGGTTTGGGGCTGAAATCAACTTTAAAAAAAAAAGTTTCACACTGCCACTATAAATTGGCACAGATTCCCCTGAAACTCAGCCTACACTGGTTTGACAGGCTGCCAATAACCTGTGAACCCATCACTGAACCTGGTCTGAATTTCAGAATGGGCAGGAAATCAAAAGCCTCATGCTACAACTTCAATGGAGTTGGAGGCGTGTGGCACTTTGCAGGATTAGGCCCCTGATTTCAAATCAGTGGGGTATGAAGACATAGCACCTTTCAGGATCATGTCCCGGAATCCTACCACTTTACAGAACAGATACACTTCTACCCCGATATAACGCTGTCCTCGGGAGCAAAAAATCTTACCGTGTTATAGGTGAAACCATGTTATATCAAACTTGCTTTAATCTGCCGGAGTGCGCCCCCCGGAGCACTGCTTTATCGCATTATATCCGAATTCGTGTTACATCGGGTCGTGTTATATCGGGGTAGAGGTGTATTGGTCGGGGGTTTTGAGTTTCATGTGGAAAAAAGACTAACCCTTTCCCCTCATTTCTAATAAACTAAAGATAAATGTGCCTGGAGATCATAGTCCTCAGGCTTAGCTACCGCTGGTGCTGTGTGGAAGTCAGCAGAGATTAATTTGGTCAAAAGCATTAAAGCAACACACACATAATAGCTACTGAATGTTCCACACATTGCTACTGCCATGAAACAGCAGGCATTAGTTTTTAAAAGTCTTCAGCTGAAAAACAACCAAGAACAATGGCTCTAAGAGGAGTCCTTTCACTTCATTTAAGATTTAACCAATGCTCTGCCTACTGTTCACAATTCAGAGTTCTCTCTCATATATTCACACAAGTCAGATTTTCTCTTGTGTATAAGAGGGTCCAAAGATTACACTACATTAAAGTGAGTAGAACTCATGGGACATGGGCCTTTATTAGATGAAATGCTCTGGATTATGCATTGCAAGACATGAGAGTGGTCCAAGGATAGCTGAGAGGCCCCAATTCAGTATTTTCTACTCTTAGGTTTGGGGCCCAACCCTCTGCTCTCCAGCTTGCCTGGTCCCCCATCTCCCAAGCACCTCTGAAAATTGAACCAATTGCTTCTAGATTTAAATGTTCTGTTCTATCTGCTGATTTACTGCTTAGGACACTAGCTAGAGCCAAACAGTGGGATCAGCTAAAGTACATTTTGTTTGTATCCCATATCTCTCTCTCTATATATATATATTATACACAAATGCAAGAAGCCTGGGAAACAAGCAGGGAGAACTGGAAGTCCTGGCACAGTCAGGGAACTATGATGTGATTGGAATAACAGAGACTTGGTGGGACAACTCACATGACTGGAGTACTGTCATGGATGGATATAAACTGTTCAGGAAGGACAGGCAGGGCAGAAAAGGTGGGGGAGTTGCGTTGTATGTAAGAGAGGAGTATGACTGCTCAGAGCTCTGGTATGATACTGCAGAAAAACCTGAGAGTCTCTGGATAAAGTTGAGAAGTGGGAGCAACAAGGGTGATGTTGTGGTTGGAGTCTGCTATAGACCACCAGACCAGGGGGATGAGGTGGACGAGGCTTTCTTCTGGCAACTAGCAGAAATTGCTAGATCACAGGCCCTGGTTCTCATGGGAGACTTTAATCACCCTGATATCTGCTGGGAGAGCAATACAGCGGTGCACAGGCAATCCAGGAAATTTTTGGAAAGTGTAGGGGACAATTTCCTGGTGCAAGTGCTGGAGGAACCAACTAGGGGCAAAGCTTTTCTTGACCTGCTGCTCACAAACAGGGAAGAACTAGTAGGGGAAGCAAAAGTGGATGGGAACCTGGGAGGCAGTGACCATGAGATGGTCGAGTTCAGGATCTTGACACAAGGAAGAAAGGAGAGCAGCAGAATACGGACCCTGGACTTCAGAAAAGCAGACTTTGACTCCCTCAGGGAACAGATGGGCAGGATCCCCTGGGAGAATAACATGAAGGGCAAAGGGGTCCAGGAGAGCTGGCTGTATTTTAAAGAATCCTTATTGAGGTTGCAGGAACAAACCATCCCGATGTGTAGAAAGAATAGTAAATATGGCAGGCGACCAGCTTGGCTAAACAGTGAAATCCTTGCTGATCTTAAATGCAAAAAAGAGGCTTATAAGAAGTGGAAGATTGGACAAATGACCAGGGAGGAGTATAAAAATATTGCTCAGGCGTGCAGGAGTGAAATCAGGAAGGCCAAATCACACTTGGAGTTGCAGTTAGCAAGAGATGTTAAGAGTAACAAGAAGGGTTTCTTCAGGTATGTTAGCAACAAGAAGAAAATCAAGGAAAGTGTAGGCCCCTTACTGAATGAGGGAGGCAACCTAGTGACAGAGGATGTGGAAAAAGCTAATGTACTCAATGATTTTTTTGCCTCTGTCTTCACGCACAAGGTCAGCTCCCAGATTGCTGCACTGGGCAGTACAGCATGGGGAGAAGGTGACCAACCCTCTGTGGAGAAAGAAGTAGTTCAGGACTATTTAGAAAAACTGGACGTGCACAAGTCCATGGGGCCGGATGCGCTGCATCCGAGGGTGCTAAAAGAGTTGGCGGGTGAGATTGCAGAGCCATTAGCCATTATTTTTGAAAACTCATGGCGATCGGGGGAGGTCCCAGATGACTGGAAAAAGGCTAATGTAGTGCCCATCTTTAAAAAAGGGAAGAAGGAGGATCCGGGGAACTACAGGCCAGTCAGCCTCACCTCAGTCCCTGGAAAAATCATGGAGCAGGTCCTCAAGGAATCAATTATGAAACATTTAGAGGAGAGGAAAGTGATCAGGAACAGTCAGCATGGATTCACGAAGGGGAAGTCGTGCCTGACTAACCTAATTGCCTTCTATGATGAGATAACTGGCTCTGTGGATGAGGGGAAAGCAGTGGATGTGTTATTTCTTGACTTTAGCAAAGCTTTTGATACGGTCTCCCACAGTATTCTTGCCACCAAGTTAAAGAAGTATGGGCTGGATGAATGGACTGTAAGGTGGATAGAAAGCTGGCTAGATCGTCGGGCTCAACGGGTAGTGATCAATGGCTCCATGTCAAGTTGGCAGCCGGTTTCAAGTGGAGTGCCCCAAGGGTCGGTCCTGGGGCCGGTTTTGTTTAATATCTTTATTAATGATCTGGAGGATGGTGTGGACTGCACTCTCAGCAAGTTTGCAGATGACACTAAACTAGGAGGCGTGGTAGATACACTAGAGGGTAGGGATCGGATACAGAGGGACCTAGACAAATTAGAGGATTGGGCAGAAAAAAACCTGATGAGGTTCAACAAGGACAAGTGCAGAGTCCTGCACTTAGGACGGAAGAATCCCATGCACTGCTACAGACTAGGGACCGAATGGCTAGGTAGCAGTTCTGCTGAAAAGGACCTAGGGGTCACAGTGGACGAGAAGCTGGATATGAGTCAACAGTGTGCTCTTGTTGCCAAGAAGGCTAATGGCATTTTGGGCTGTATAAGTAGGGGCATTGCCAGCAGATCGAGGAACGTGATCGTTCCCCTTTATTCGACATTGGTGAGGCCTCATCTGGAATACTGTGTCCAGTTTTGGGCCCCACACTACAAGAAGGATGTGGAAAAATTGGAAAGAGTCCAGCGGAGGGCAACAAAAATGATTAGGGGTCTGGAGCACATGACTTATGAGGAGAGGCTGAGAGAACTGGGATTGTTTAGTCTCCAGAAGAGAAGAATGAGGGGGGATTTGATAGCAGCCTTCAACTACCTGAAGGGGGGTTCCAAAGAGGATGGAGCTCGGCTGTTCTCAGTGGTGGCAGATGACAGAACAAGGAGCAATGGTCTCAAGTTGCAGTGGGGGAGGTCCAGGTTGGATATCAGGAAAAACTATTTCACTAGGAGGGTGGTGAAACACTGGAATGCGTTACCTAGGGAGGTGGTGGAGTCTCCTTCCTTGGAGGTTTTTAAGGCCCGGCTTGACAAAGCCCTGGCTGGGATGATTTAGCTGGGAATTGGTCCTGCTTTGAGCAGGGGGTTGGACTAGATGACCTCTTGAGTTTCCTTCCAACTCTGATATTCTATTCTATTCTATCTATCTAACCTACTTATGACGTTGGGGACAATACCTTCTTAATGGATGCAACCCCAAGAAATACATCGCTCCAGAATGTAAAACGAGCATATCATGCCTGGAAGTAATGCCCAATTGGTGGGGATGTGGGGAAGCTGCATCTAGCATTCCTGTTTTCAGGTCTGCATATGGAGCTTACAATGAGAGAACAGAGGAGAGAGAGAAGGGCTAGATGGAATGAGTACAGGGCTGAGAGCCAGGAGCTTCCAAATTCTAATCCCAGCTATGACTGACTCAGTCTGTCACTTAGTCTCTCTGTGCTTTGGTTTCTTTCCTTTAAAATGGGAAGAATACCAAACTCACAGTTGGAGGTATAGGTACTCCAGATGTCCAATTATGTGCAGAACATTTCCTGGCTGGTTTCTAGTGCTGTCCACTCCTACTGAAGTCACTGTTCGTGGACTGCACTCAGCGCTTCCCAGCTGATGCTTAACACTCAGAAGATTGGGCTTAAAAGGGTCAAGAAATACGTAGAGCTACTACACATGCAGCCAGCCCTACAAGTTTTTGCTTTTTAATGGGACTCATCCAGTGCAGCTCAGTTCCCACATTAAGAATGTTACAAAGAGCCCAAATGCCTCAGTTCAACATTCTGTACCCTTTGTTCTTGGGCCTACATGAGCGCTTAGCTTCTCTGGTCCCCCGCTCTGTCCTCCTCTGTTTCCCTTCCCCCACACACTACATTTCATACCAGCATTTAGATGTCTGTACTTTTTGAACTCCAAACATCTGCCACCAAATTATCTCTCTCTCTCGGTTCATTGAGCAGAGATTCTGCATCACTGAACTAGAGAGTTTATCCACTGACAACAGGCTCGTCATCTCGGTGCCAGCCTCTCAGCTAAAGCCTGCACATGTGAGGGGAAAGACACACAGCATTCAGCAAATGAGCCAGGAATGCGTCTTATGATAAATTAAGAGGATTTCCCTCTTCACCTGCCCTGAAAAACTTAAGACAGATATTTGATATAGGAAGTGGCCCACTAAACTGAGCCAACTCCTAAATCACAGTGGAACACCTATACCGCGAACACTGATGTGCAAGTTGCATATGCAACAAATTGGATAGGGTATATGCTGTCACAAGGAAAAAAAAAAAAAAAAATCAATCAATCTAGAATGTCTGGTCACCCATTTTGAACCAGGTGGAAGCTTTCTGATTAAGCAGAGTGATATACAAACCTGACTTAACCCTTGCTCTCTTGGTGGAGTAATGGGCACGCAGATAATGCTTTTAAGTGTCCATTTACCAACATAAATTACAGCTACACAATCCAAAGTGCCGGTGACATCCACATGAATGCAAAATAAATTTATTATGATCAGCGCTATTACAATGAACAGCAAATGCATTCATAATGGCAGGACATTTAAAAAGCAATGTGTTGCTGGATTTCATGTCAATAAAAGTGATAATGAGGAAATGGGTGTAACACATAAATTAAAGGGATACTCGGGCATAATGGCAAACTGCCACTTCAAAGGCTCTAAGGAGATACAAGTGCACATGCTCTTAACACTCTCCTACTCTTCCCTAATATAGGTCTTTTTTCATATCTAAATCTGAGCTGATTTGGTCTTCTAGAGAGCCTCTTCTCTGGCCACTGCAGGATATTTACTCCAGCACATAGTATATT
The DNA here is from genome assembly GCF_013100865.1 of Trachemys scripta elegans. Lineage (NCBI taxonomy): Eukaryota > Metazoa > Chordata > Testudines > Emydidae > Trachemys > Trachemys scripta. The sequence goes on from NC_048301.1 coordinate 79,693,338, forward strand.
TACTACAGTACATTTACTAGTGCTTTAGTCCAGTGGTTCTCAAGCAGCGGTATGCGTACCCCTGGGGATACTCAGAGCTCTTCCAGGAGATACATGAACTCATCTAGATATTTGCCTAGTTTTACAACAGACTACATAAAAAGTACTAGCGAAGTCAGTACAAACTAAAATTTCATTTAGTCAGTGACTTGTTTATACTGCTCTACATACTATATACTGAAATGTAAGTATATTTATATTCCAATTGATTTATTTTATAATTATATGATTAAAAATAAGTAAGCATTTTTTTTCAGTAATCGTGTGCTGTGACTTTTGCACTCAAGTAGTTTTTAAGTGAGGTGAAACTTGGGGGTACACAAGACAAATCAGACTCCTGAAAGGGGTACAATAGGCTGAAAAGGTTGAGTGGCAGTGCTTTAGCCAACTTAGTTTTAGGTTCCTGAAGAGGAAGACCTTCCACCACTTCCCTTAGGAAACTACACCACAGTCTGTTAAAACTGATTGGTAGGGAAAAAAAATCCTGATATTCAGCCTAAATGTACCTTCTTTATTTGTTCAACAGCCAGGAGAAAAATTGGGTCTTGTATGAACCATTTACATCTCAATTCCAGTGTTGCACTAGATTTGTAAACAAAGAGTCAAGACATTTATCGGGGGCAGGGGAGGGACACCAGAGGGAGGCCTTGGCTGAAATGTAGCTCAGCTAGCATGCAAACCTAACCCTAACCCTGAACTTCCCTCAATGGGCATCTCTTCAGTTGAGCACTAATGTACATCAGCAAGGCACAGAGGGTGTGAAACTTGCACTACTGCACTTCTGGCTTTCACCAGCACTAAAGTTACTTTAAAAACAAAATAAAAACCTGAAGGTGAACAACTG